>NW_026735703.1:0-106000 GCF_949786415.1 Peromyscus eremicus
TTTGTTTCCCAGTAAGAAATGGATTGAATCACATGCAGTTTCTTGTCCTATGAGCAAGAGTTGTTTTCTGGTAAGAAGAGTCATTATTGCACTCCCATTGTCATACACAGGGCAAATAGCACTGGCGTCTGTTCCCAGCATGTACAGTGTATTGGACTGAAGAGGATCTACTGTTCTTGTCAATTTCCTAAACAGAATTGAACTAGATATGGCCATGGGTATAGGAAGCACAGTTCTTTTGTTCTGAGCCTGCTCTCTGTTCTGGCACTATAGGAAACACAGTAGAGTAGAAGAGTGCTCTTTTCTCAAAACAGAGTGTGTTTTTGTAAGGTGAGCTAGCGTTTATTTCCCAGTTCTAAATGGAGTTGAATCACATGCAGTTTCTGGTCCTATGAGCAAGAGTTGTTTTCTGGTAAGGAAAGTCACTATTGAGCTCCCATTGCCATACACAGTGCAAATAGCACTACCGTCTGTTTCCAGCAAGTAGAGTGTATTGGACTGAAGAGGAGCTACTCTTCTTGTCAGTTTCCTAAGCAGAGTTGAACTAGATATGGCCCGTGTGTGTAGGAAGCACAGTTCTTTTGTTCTGAGCAAGCTCACTCTTCGGAATCCATGGGAAACACAGTAGAGTAGAGGAGTGCTCTTTTCTCAAAAGCAGAGTGTGTTTCTTGTAAGGCAAGCTAACGTTTGTTACCCAGTCCTAAATAAAGTTGAGTCACTTGCAGTTTTTGGTCCTACGAGCAAGAGTTGTTTTATGGTAAGAATTGTCACTATTGCACTCCCATTGTCATACACAGGGCAAATAGCACTGGTGTCGGTTCCCAGCATGTACAGTGTATTGGACTGAAGAGTATCTACTGTTCTTGTCAGTTTCTTAAGCAGAATTGATCTAGATATGGCCGTGTGTGTAGGAAGCACAGTTCTTTTGTTCTGAGCAAGCTCACTGTTCTGGCCACATAGGAAACACAGTAGAGTAGAAGAGTGCTCTTTTCTCAAAAGCAGAGTGTGTTTCTTGTAAGGCGAGCTAGCGTTTGTTTCCCAGTCCTAAATGGAGTTGAATCCCATGGAGTTTCTGGTCCTACGAGCAAGAGTTGTTTTCTGGTAAGGAAAGTCACTATTGAGCTCCCATTGCCATACACAGTGCAAATAGCACTCGCGTCTCTTCCCACCAAGTACAGTGTATTGGACTGAAGAGCAGCTACTGTTCATCTCAGTTTCCTAAAAAGAGTTGAACTAGATATGGCCCATGTGTAGGAAGCAGAGTTCTTTTGTTCTGAGCAAGCTCATTGTTCGGACCCCAAAGGAAACACGGTAGAGAAGAAGAGTGCCGTTTTCTCAAAATCAGAGTCTGTTTCTTGTAAGGCAAGCTAGCGTTTATTTCCCAGTTCTAAATGGAGTTGAATCACATGCAGTTTTTTGTCCTAGGAGCAAGATTTGTTTTCTGGTAAGACGAGTCACTATTGTGCTCCAATTGCCATACACAGTGCAAATAGCACTAGCGTCTGTTCCCAGCAAGTACAGTGTATTGGACTGAAAAGGAGCTACTGTTCTTCACAGTTTCCTAAGCAGAGTTGAACTAGATATGGGCCGTGTGTGTAGGAAGCACAGTTCTTTTGTTCTGAGCAAGCTCACTGTTCAGACGCCATAGGAAACACAGTAGAGTAGAAGTGTGCTCTTTTCTCAAAAGCAGAGTGTGTTTCTTGTAAGGCAAGCTAGCGTTTGTTTCCCAGTCCTAAATGGAGTTGAATCACATGCAGTTTTTGGTCCTGCGAGCAAGAGTTGTTTTCTGGTAAGGAAAGTCACTATTGCGCTCCCATTGCCATACACAGTGCAAATAGCACTCGTGTCTGTTCTCAGCAAGTACAGTGTATTGGACTGAAGAGGAGTTACTGTTCTTGTCAGTTTCCTAAGCAGCACTGAACTAGATATGGCCCGTGTGTGAAGGAAGCACATTGCTTTTGTTCTGAGCAAGCTCACTGTTCTGGCCACATAGGAAACACAGCAGAGTAGAAGAGTGCTCTTTTCTCAAAAGCAGAGTGTGTTTCTTGTAAGGCGTAGTAGCATTTGTTTCCCAGTCCTAAATGGAGTTGAATCCCATGCAGTTTCTGGTCCTACGAGTAAGAGTTGTTTTCTGGTAAATAGAGACACTATTGTGCTCCCATTGTCATACACAGGGCAAATAGCACTGGCGTCTGTTCCCAGCATGTAGAGTGTATTGGACTGAAGAGGAGCTACTGTCATTGTCAGTTTCCTAAGCAGAATTGAACTGGATATGTCCATGTGTGTAGGAAGCACAGTTCTTTTGTTCTGAGCAAGCTCGCTGTACTGGCCCTATAGGAAACACAGTAGAGTAGAAGAGTGCTCTTTTCTCAAAAGCAGAGTGTGTTTCTCGTAAGGCGAGCTAGCGTTTGTTTCCCAGTCCTAAATGTAGTTGAATCACATGCAGTTTTTGGTCCTACAAGCAAGAGTTGTTTTCTGGTAAGGAAAGTCACTATTGCGCTCCCATTGCCATACACAGTGCAAATAGCACTCGCAGCTGTTCCCAGCAAGTACAGTGTATTGGACTGAAGAAAAGCTACTGTTGTTGTCAGTTTCCTAAGCAGAGTTGAACTAGATATGGCCCGTGTGTGTAGGAAGCACAGTTCTTTTGTTCTGAGCAAGCTCACTGTTCGGACCCCATAGGAAACACAGTAGAGTAGATGTGTGCCCTTTTCTCAAAAGCAGGGTGTGTTTCTTGTAAGGCAAGCTAACGTTTGTTTCCCAGTCCTAAATAAAGTTGAGTCACTTGCAGTTTTTGGTCCTACGAGCAAGAGTTGTTTTATGGTAAGAATTGTCACTATTGCACTCCTATTGTCATACACAGGGCAAATAGCACTGGTGTCGGTTCCCAGCATGTACAGTGTATTGGACTGAAGAGTATCTACTGTTCTTGTCAGTTTCTTAAGCAGAATTGATCTAGATATGGTCGTGTGTGTGTAGGAAGCACAGTTCTTTTGTTCTGAGCAAGCTCACTGTTCTGGCCACATAGGAAACACAGTAAAGTAGAAGAGTGCTCTTTTCTCAAAAGCGGAGTGTGTTTCTTGTAAGGCAAGCTAGCGTTTGTTTCCCAGTCCTAAATGGAGTTGAATCACATGCAGTTTTTGGTCCTAGGAGCAAGAGTTGTTTTCTGGTAAGGAAAGTCACTATTGTGCTCCAATTGCCATACACAGTGCAAGTAGCACTGGAGTCTGTTCCCAGCAAGTACAGTGTATTGGACTGAAGAGAATCAACTGTTCTTCTAAGTTTCCTAAAAAGAGTTGAACTAGATATGGCCCGTGTGTGTAGCAAGCAAAGTTCTTTTGTTCTGAGCAAGCTCATTTTTCGGACCCCAAAGGAAACACAGTAGAGTAGAAGAGTGCCGTTTTCACAAAATCAGAGTCTGTTTCTTGTAAGGCGAGCTTGCGTTTATTTCCAAGTTCTACATGGAGTTGAATCACATGCAGTTTTCAGTCCTACGAGCAAGAGTTGTTTTCTGGTAAGGAAAGTCACTATTGAGCTCCCATTGCCATACACAGTGCAAATAGCACTCGCGTCTGTTCCCAGCAAGTACAGTGTATTGGACTGAAGAGGAGCTACTGTTCTTGACAGTTTCCAAAGCAGAGTTGAACTAGATATGGCCGTGTGTGTAGGAAGCACACCTCTTTTGTTCTGAGCAAGCTCACTGTTCTGGCCATATAGGAAACACAGTAGAGTAGAAGAGTGCTCTTTTCTCAAAAGCAGAGTGTGTTTCTTGTAAGGTGACCTAGCATTTGTTTCCCAGTCCTAAATGGAGTTGTATCACATGCAGTTTTTGGTCATACAAGCAAGAGTTGTTTTCTGGTAAGGAAAGTCACTCTTGCACTCCCATTGTCATACACACTACTGATAGCACTCGCGTCTGTTCCCAGCAAGTACCGTGTATTGTACTGAATAGGAGCTACTGTTGTTGTCAGTTTCCTAAGCAGAGTTGAACTAGATAGGGTCCGTGTGTGTAGGAAGCACAGTTTTTTGTTCTGAGCATGCTCACTGTTTGGACCCCATAGGAAACACAGTAGAGTAGAAGAGTGCTTTTTTTCTCAAAAGCAGAGTGTGTTTCTTGTAAGGCGAGCTATCGTTTGTTTCCCAGTCCTAAATGGAGTTGAATCACATGCAGTTTCTGGTCCTACGAGCAAGAGTTGTTTTCTGGTAAGAAGAGTCACTATTGTGCTGCCATTGCCATACACAGGACAAATAGCACTGGCGTCTGTTCCTAGCAAGTACAGTGTATTGGACTGAAGAGGAACTACTGTTCTTGTCAGGTTTATAAGGAGATTTGAACTAGATATGGCCGTGTGTAGGAAGCACAGTTTTTTTGTTCTGAGCAAACTCACTCTTCGGACCCCATAGGTTAACACAGTAGAGTAGAAGATTGCTCTTTTCTCTAAAGCAGAGTGTGTTTCTAGTAATGCGAACTAGCATTTGTTTCCCAGTCCTAAATGGAGTTGAATCACAAGCAGTTTCTGATCCTACGAGCAATAGTTGTTTTCTGGTAAGGAAAGTCACTATTGCGCTCCCATTGACATACACAGTGCAAATAGCACTCCCGTCTGTTCCCAGCAAGTATAGTGTTTTGGACTGAAGAGGAGCTACTGTTCTTGTCAGTTTCCTAAGCAGAGTTGAACTAGATATGGCCCGTGTGTGTAGGAAGCACAGTTCTTTTGTTCTGAGCAAGCTCACTGTTTTGGCCCTATATGAAACACAGTAGATTAGAAGAGTGCTATTTTCTGAAAAGCAGAGTGCGTTTCTTGTAAGGCGAGCTAGTGTTTGTTTCCCAGTCCTAAATGGAGTTGAATCCCATGCAGTTTCTGGTCCTACTAGCAAGGGTTGTTTTCTGGTAAGGAAAGTCACTATTGTGCTCCCTTTGCCATACACAGTTCAAATAGCACTCGCGTCTGTTCCCAGCAAGTACAGTGTATTGGACTGAAGAGGAGCTACTGTTCTTGTCAGTTCCCTAAGCAGAGTTGAACTAGGTATGGCCCGTGTGTGTAGGAAGCAAAGTTCTTTTGTTCTGAGCAAGCTCACTGTTCTGGCCCTATAGGAAACACAGTAGAGTAGAAGAGTGTTCTTTTCTCTAAAGCAGAGTGTGTTTCTTGTAAGGCGAGCTCGTGTTTGTTTCCTAGTCCTAAATGGAGTTGAATCACATGCAGTTTCTGGTCGTACAAGCAAGAGTTGTTTTCTGGGAAAGAAAGTCACTATTGCACTCCCATTGCCATACACATTACTAATAGCACTCGCGTCTGTTCCCAGCAATACAGTGTATTGGACTGAATAGGAGCTACTGTTCTTATCAGTTTCCTAAGCAGATTTGAACTAGATAGGGTCCGTGTGTGTAGGAAGCACAGTTTTTTGTTCTGAGCATGCTCATTGTTTGGACCACATAGGAAACACAGTAGAGTAGAAGAGTGTTTTTTTTCTCAAAAGCAGAGTGTGTTTCTTGTAAGGCGAGCTATCGTTTGTTTCCCAGTACTAAATGGAGTTGAATCACATGCAGTTTCTGGTCCTATGAGCAAGAGTTGTTTTGTGGTAAGAAGAGTCACTATTGTGCTGCCATTACCATACACAGGACAAATAGCAATGGCGTCTGTCCCTAGCAAGTACAGTGTATTGGACTGAAGAGGACCTACTGTTCTTGTCAGGTTTATAAGCAGATTTGAACTAGATATGGCCGTGTGTGTAGGAAGCACAGTTTTTTTGTTCTGAACAAGCTCACTGTTCGGACCCCATAAGAAACACAGTAGAGTAGAAGAGTGCTCTTTTCTCTAAAGCAGAGTGTGTTTCTTGTAAGGCGAGCTAGCATTTGTTTCCCAGTCCTAAATGGAGTTGAATCACATGCAGTTTCTGATCCTACGTGCAAGAGTTGATTTCTGGTAAGGAAAGTCACTATTGCGCTCCCATTGCCATACACAGTGCAAATAGCACTCCCGTCTGTTCCCAGCAAGTATAGTGTTTTGGACTGAAGAGGAGCTACTGTTCTTGTCAGTTTCCTAAGCAGAGTTGAACTACATATGGCCCGTGTGTGTAGGAAGCACAGTTCTTTTGTTCTGTGCAAGCTCACTGTTCTGGTCCTATAGGAAACACAGTAGAGTAGAAGAGTGCAATTTTCTCAAAAGCAGAGTGTGTTTCTTGTAAGGCGAGCGAGAGTTTGTTTCCTAGTCCTAAATGGAGTTGAATCACATGCAGTTACTGGTCCTACGAGCAAGACTTGTTTTCTGGTAAGAAGAGTCACTATTGTGCTCCCATTGTCATACACAGGGCAAATAGCACTGGCGTATGTTCCCAGCATGTACATTGTATGGGACTGAAGAGGATCTACTGTTGTTGTCAGTTTCCTAAGGAGAATTGAACGAGATATGGCCGTGTGTAGGAAGCACAGTTCTTTTGTTCTGAGCAAGCTCACTGTTTGGACCCCTTAGGAAACACAGTAGAGTAGAAGAGTGCTCTTTCCTCAAAAGCAGAGTGTGTTTCTTGTAAGGTGAGCTAGTGTTTGTTTCCCAGTCCTAAATGGAGTTGAATCCCATGCAGTTTCTGGTCCTACGAGCAAGAGTTGTTTTCTGGTAAGGAAAGTCACTATTGCGTTCCCATTGCCATACACAGTGCAAATAGCACTCGCGTCTGTTCCCAGCAAGTACAGTGTATCGGACAGAGGAGGAGCTACTGGTCTTGTCAGTTTCCTAGGCAGAGTTGAACGAGATTTGGCCCGTGTGTCTAGGAAACACAGTTCTTATTTTCTGAGCAAGCTCACTGTTCTGGCACTATAGGAAACACAGTAGAGTAGAAGAGTGCTCTTTTCTCTAAAGCAGAGTGTGTTTCTTGTAAGGCGAGCTCGCGTTTGTTTCCCAGTCCTAAATGGAGTTGAATCACATGCAATTTTTGGACCTACGAGCAAGAGTTGTTTTGTGGTAAGAAGAGTCACTATTACACTCCAATTGCCATACACAGTGCAAATAGCACTCGCGTCTGTTCCCAGCAAGTACATGTATTGGACTGAATAGGAGCTCCTGTCTTTTCAGTTTTCTAAGCAGTGTTGAACTAGATATGGCCCGTGTGTAGGAAGCACAGTTCTTTTGTTTTGAGCAAGCTCATTGTTCTGGCCTATTTGGAAACACAGTAGAGTAGAAGAGTGCTCTTTTCTCTAAAGCAGAGTGTGTTTCTTGTAAGGCCAGCTAGCGTTTTCTTGCCTGTCCTAAATAGAGTTGAATCCCATGCATTTTCTGGTCCTACGAGCAAGAGTTGTTTACTGGGAAGAAGAGTCAATATTGCGCTGCCATTGCCATACACAGGACAAATAGCACTGGCGTCTGTTCCCAGCAAGTACAGTGTATTGGACTGAAGAGGATCTACTGTTCTTGTCAGGTTCGTAAGCAGAATTGAAATAGATATGGCCATGTGTGTAGGAAGCACAGTTCTTTTGTTCTGAGCAAGTTCACTGTTCGGACTTCTTAGGAAACACAGTAGAGTAGAAGAGTGCATTTTTCTCTAAAGCAGAGTGTGTTTCTTGTAAGGCGAGCTAGTGTTTGTTTCACAGTCCTAAATGGAGTCGAATCACATGAAGTTTCTGGTCCTATGAGCAAGAGTTGTTTTCTGGTAAGAAGAGTCACTATTGTGCTCCCATTGTCATACACAGTGCAAATAGCACTGGCGTCTGTTCCCAGCATGTACAGTGTATTGGACTGAAGAGGATCTACTGTTCTTCTCAGGTTCCTAAGCAGAGTTGAACTAGATATGGCCGTGTGTGTAGGAAGCACAGTTTTATTGTTCTGAGCAAGCTCACTGTTGGGAACACATAGGAAACACTGTAGAATTGAAGAGTGCTCTTTTCTCAAAAGCAGAGTGTCTTTCTTGGAAGGCGAGCTAGCGTTTGTTTCCCAGTCCTAAATGGAGTAGAGTCAAATGCAGTTTTTTGTCCTACGAGTAAGATTGGTTTTCTGGTAAGAGGAGTCACTATTGTGCTCCAATTGCCATACACTGTGCAAATAGCACTGGCGACTGTTCCCCGCAAGTACAGTGTATTGGACTGAAGAGGAGCTACTGTTCTTGTCAGTTTCCTAAGCAGAGTTGAACTAGATATGGCCCGTGTGTGTAGGAAGCACAGTTCTTTTGTTCTGAGCAAGCTCACTGTTCGGACCCCATAGGAAACACAGTAGAGTAGAAGAGTGCTCTTTTCTCAAAAGCAGAGTGTGTTTCATGTAAGGCTTGCAAGCATTTGTTTCCCAGTCCTAAATGGAGTTGAATCACATGCAGTTTCTGGTCCTATGAGCAAGAGTTGTTTTCTGGTAAGGAAAGTCACTATTGTGCTCCCATTGCCATACACAGTGCAAATAGCACTCGCGTCTGTTCCCAGCAAGTACAGTGTATCAGACTGAAGAGGAGCTACTGTTCTTGTCAGGTTCCTAAGCAGAGTTGAACTAGATATGGCCCGTGTGTGTAGGAAGCACACTTCTTTTGTTCTAAGCAAGCTCACTCTTCTGGCCCTATAGGAAACACAGTAGAGTAGAAGAGTGCTCTTTTCTCTAAAGCAGAGTGTGTTTTTTGTAAGGCAAGCTAGCGTTTGTTTCCCAGTCCTAAATGGAGTTGAATCCCATGCAGTTTCTGGTCCTACGAGCAAGAGATGTTTTCTGGGGGAGAAAGTCAGTATTGCACTCCCATTGCCATACACAGTGCAAATAGCACTCGCATCTGTTCCCAGCAAGTACAGTGTATCGAACTGAAGAGGAGCTACTGTCTTGTCAGTTTCCTAAGCAGAGTTGAACTAAATATGGCCCGTGTGTGTAGGAAGCACAGTTCTTTTGTTCTGGGCAAGCTCACTGTTCTGGCCGTGTAGGAAAAACAGTAGAGTCGAAGTGTGCTCTTTTCTCTAAAGCAGAGAGTGTTTCTTGTAAGGCAAGCTAGCGTTTGTTTCCCAGTCCTAAATGGAGTTGAATGACATGCAGTTTCTGGTCCTACGAGCAAGAGTTGTTTTCCGGTAAGGAAAGTCACTATTGCGCTCCCCATTGCCATACACATTGCAAATAGCACTCGCGTCTGTTCCCAGCAAGTACAGTGTATCGGACTGAAGAGGAGCTACTGTTCTTGTCAGTTTCCTAAGCAGAGTTGAAGTAGATAAGGCCCGTTCATGTAGGAAGCACAGTTCTTTTGTTCTGAGCAAGCACACTGTTCAGACACCATAGGAAACACAGTAGAGTAGAAGAGTGCTCTTTTCTCAAAAGCAGAATGTGTTTCATGTAAGGCGAGCTAGCATTTGTTTCCCAGTCCTAAATGGAGTTGAATCACATGCAGTTTCTGGTCCTATGAGCAAGAGTTGTTTTCTGGGGAAGAAAGTCACTATTGCACTCCCATTGCCATACACAGTGCAAATAGCACTCGCATCTGTTCCCAGCAAGTACAGTGTATTGAACTGAAGAGGAGCTACTGTTCTTGTCAGTTTCCTAAGCAGAGTTGAACTAAATATGGCCCGTGTGTGTAGGAAGCACAGTTCTTTTGTTGTGGGCAAGCTCACTGTTCTGGCCCTATAGGAAACACAGTAGAGTCGAAGTGTGCTCTTTTCTCTAAAGCAGAGAGTGTTTCTTGTAAGGCAAGCTAGCGTTTGTTTCCCAGTCCTAAATGGAGTTGAATAACATGCAGTTTCTGGTCGTACGAGCAAGAGTTGTTTTCTGGTAAGAAGAGTCATTATTGTGCTGCCATTGCCATACACAGGACAAATAGCACTGTTGTCTGTTTCCAGCAGTACATTGTATTGGACTGAAGAGGAGCTACTGTTCTTGTCAGGTACCTAAGCAGAATTGAACTAAGTATGGCGGTGTGTGTAGGAAGCACAGTTTTTTTGTTCTGAGCAAGCTCACTGTTCGGACCTCATAGGAATCACAGAATAGAAGAGTGCTCTTTTCTCTAAAGCAGAGTGTGTTTCTTATAAGGTGACTGGCGATTGTTTCCTAGTCCTAAATGGAGTGGAATCACATGCAGTTTCTGGTCGTACGAGCAAGAGGTTTTTTCTGGTAAGGAAAGTCACTATTGCACTCCCATTGCCATACACAGTGCAAATAGCATTCGCATCTGTTCCCAGCAAGTACAGTGTATTGAACTGAAGAGGAGCTACTGTTCTTGTCAGTTTCCTAAGCAGAGTTGAACTAGATATGGCCCGTGTGTGTAGGAAGCACAGTTCTTTTGTTCTGAGCAAGTTCACAGTTCTGACCCTATAAGAAACACAGGAGAGTACAAGAGTGCTCTTTTCTCAAAAGCAGAGTGTGTTTCTTGTAAGGCGAGCTAGCGTTTGTTTCCCAGTCCTAAATGGAGTTGAATGACATGCAGTTTCTGGTCCTACGAGCAAGAGTTGTTTTCTGGTAAGGAAGTCACTATTGCGCTCCCATTGCCATACACAGTGCAAATAGCACTCGCGTCTGTTCCCAGCAAGTACAGTGTATTGGACTGAGGAGGAGCTACTGTTCTTAACAGTTTCCTAAGCAGAGTAGAACGAGATATGGCCCTGTGTGTAGGAAGCACAGTTCTTTTGCTCTGAGCAAGCTCACTGTTTGGACCCCATAGGAAACACAGTAGAGAAGAAGAGTGCTCTTTTATGAAAAGCAGAGTGTGTTTCATGTAAGGCGAGCTAGCGTTTGTTTCCTAGTCCTAAATGGAGTTGAATAATATGCAGTTTCTGGTCCTACGAGCAAGAGTTGTTTTCTGGTAAGGAAAGTCACTATTGCGCTCCCATTGCCATACACAGTGCAAATAGCACTGGCGTCTGTTCCCAGCAAGTACAGTGTATTGGACTGAACAGGACCTACTGTTCTTGTCAGTTTCCAAAGCAGAGTTGAACTATATATGGCCCGTGTGTGGAGGAAGCACAGTTCTTTTGTTCTGAGCAAGCTCACTGTTCTGGCCCTATAGGAAACACAGTAGAGTAGAAGAGTGGTCTTTTCTCAAGAGCAGAGTGTGTTTCTTGTAAGGCGAGCTCGCGTTTGTTTCCCAGTACTAAATGGAGTTGAATCACATGCAGGTTCTGGTTCTACGAGCAAGAGTTGTTTTCTGGTAAGAAGAGTCACTATTGTGCTCCCATTGTCATACACAGGGCAAATAGCACTGGCGTATGTTCCCAGTATGTACAGTGTATTGGACTGAAGAGGATCTACTGTTGTTGTCAGTTTCATAAGCAGAATTGAACTAGATATGGCCGTGTGTGTAGGAAGCACAGTTCTTTTGTTCTGAGCAAGCTCACTGTTCGGACCCCATAGAAAACACAGTAGAGTAAAAGAGTGCTGTTTTCTCAAAAGCAGAGTGTGTTTCTTGTAAGGGCGAGTTAGCGTTTGTTTCCCAGTCCTAAATGGAGTTGAATCCCATGCAGTTTCTGGTCCTACGAGCAAGAGTTGTTTTCTGGTAAGGAAAGTCACTATTGCTTACCCATTGCCATCCACAGTGCAAATAGCACTCGCGTCTGTTCCCAGCAAGTACAGTGTATCGGACTGAGAGGAGCTACTGTTCTTGTCAGTTTCCTAAGCAGAGTTGAACGAGATATGGCCCGTGTGTCTAGGAAGCACAGTTCTTATGTTCTGAGCAAGCTCACTGTTCTGGCCCTATAGGAAACACAGTAGAGTAGAAGAGTGCTCTTTTCTCAAAAGCAGAGTGTGTTTCTTGTAAGGCGAGCTAGCGTTTGTTTCCCAGTCCTAAATGGAGTTGAATCCCATGCAGTTTCTGTTCCTACGAGCAAAAGTTGTTTTGTGGTAAGAAGAGTCACTATTATGCTACAATTGCCATACACAGTGCAAATAGCACTCGCGTCTGTTCCCAGCAAGTACGTGTATTGGACTGAAGAGGAGCTACTGTTCTTGTCAGTTTCCTAAGCAGATTTGAAGTAGAGATGGTCTGTGTCTGTAGGAAGCACAGTTCTTTTGTTCTGAGCAAGCTCACTGTTCTAGCCCTATACGAAACACAGTAGAGTAGAAGAGTGCTCTTTTCTCAAAAGCAGAGTGTGTTTCTTGTAAGGTGAGCTAGCGTTTGTTTCCCAGTCCTAAATGGAGATGAATCACATGCAGTTTCTGTTCCTACGAGCAAGGGTTGTTTTCTGGTAAGGAAAGTCACTATTGCGCTCCCATTGCCATACACAGTGCAAATAGCACTTGCGTCTGTTCCAGCAAGTACAGTGTATTGGACTGAAGAGGAGCTACTGTTCTTGTCAGTTTCCTAAGCAGAGTTGAACGAGATATGGCCTGTGTGTGTAGGAAGCACAGTTCTCTTGTTCTGAGCAAGCTCACTGTTCTGGCCCTATAGGAAACACAGTAGAGTAGAAGAGTGCTCTTTTCTCTAAAGCAGAGTGTGTTTCTTGTAAGGCGAGCTTGTGTTTGTTTCCTAGTCCTAAATAGAGTTGAATCACATGCAGTTTCTGGTCCTACGAGCAAGAGTTGTTTTCTGGGAAAGAAAGTCACTATTGCACTCCCATTGCCATACACATTACAAATAGCACTCACGTCTGTTCCCAGCAAGTACAGTGTATTGGACTGAATCGGATCTACTGTTCTTGTCAGGTATATAAGCAGATTTGAACTAGATATGGCCGTGTGTGTAGGAAGCACAGTTTTTTTGTTCTGAGCAAGCTTACTGTTCGGACCCCATAGGAAACACAGTAGAGTAGAAGAGTGCTCTTTTCTCTAAAGCAGAGTGTGTTTCTTGTAATGCGAGCTAGCATTTGTTTCCCAGTTCTCAATGGAGTTGAATCACGTGCAGTATCTGATCCTACGAGCAAGAGTTGTTTTCTGGAAATGAAAGTCACTATTGCGCTCCCATTGCCATACACAGTGCAAATAGCACTGGCGTCTGTTCCCAGCAAGTATAGTGTTTTTGGACTGAAGAGGAGCTACTGTTCTTGTCATTTTCCTAAGCAGAGTTGAACTAGATATGGCCCGTGGGTGTAGGAACCACAGTTTTTTGTTCTGAGCAAGCTCACTGTTCAGACCCTATAGGAAAACACAGTAGAGTAGAAGAGTGCTCTTTTCTCAAAAGCAGAATGTGTTTCATGTAAGGCGAGCTGGCATTTGTTTCCCAGTCCTAAATGGAGTTGAATCACATGCAGTTTTTGCTCCTACCAGCAAGAGTTGTTTTCTGGTAAGGAAAGTCACTATTGCGCTCCCATTGCCATACACAGTACAAATAGCACTCGCGTCTGTTCCCAGCAAGTACAGTGTATCGTACTGAAGAGGAGCAACTGTTCTTGTCAGTTTCCTAAGCAGTGTTGAACTAGATATGGCCCATGTGTAGGAAGCACAGTTCTTTTGTTTTGAGCAAGCTCATTGTTCTGGCCTATTTGGAAACATAGTAGAGTAGAAGAGTGCTCTTTTCTCAAAAGCAGAGTGTGTTTCTTGTAAGGCCAGCTAGCGTTTGTTTCCCAGTCCTAAATAGAGTTGAATCCCATGCATTTTCTGGTCCTACGAGCAAGAGTTGTTTTCTGGTAAGAAGAGTCTATATTGCGCTGCCATTGCCATACACAGGACAAATAGCACTGGCGTCTGTTCCCAGCAAGTACAGTGTATTGGACTGAAGAGGATCTACTGTTCTTGTCAGGTTCGTAAGCAGAATTGAAATAGATATGGCCATGTGTGTAGGAAGCACAGTTCTTTTGTTCTGAGCAAGTTCACTGTTTGGACTTCTTAGGAAACACAGTAGAGTAGAAGAGTGCATTTTTCTCTAAAGCAGAGTGTGTTTCTTGTAAGGCGAGCTAGTGTTTGTTTCACAGTCCTAAATGGAGTCGAATCACATGAAGTTTCTGGTCCTATGAGCAAGAGTTGTTTTCTGGTAAGAAGAGTCACTATTGTGCTCCCATTGTCATACACAGTGCAAATAGCACTGGCGTCTGTTCCCAGCATGTACAGTGTATTGGACTGAAGAGGATCTACTGTTCTTGTCAGGTTCCTAAGCAGAGTTGAACTAGATATGGCCGTGTGTGTAGGAAGCACACTTCTTTTGTTCTGAGCAAGCTCACTCTTCTGGCCCTGTAGGAATCACAGTAGAGAAGAAGAGTGCTCTTTTCTCAAAAGCAGAGTGTGTTTCTTGTAAGGTGAGCTAGCGTTTGTTTACCAGTGCTAAATGGAGTTGAATCACATGCAGTTTCTGTTCCCACGAGCAAGGGTTGTTTTCTGGTAAGGAAAGTCACTATTGGGCTCCCATTGCCATACACAGTGCAAATAGCACTTGCGTCTGTTCCAGCAAGTACAGTGTATTGGACTGAAGAGGAGCTACTGTTCTTGTCAGTTTCCTAAGCAGAGTTAAACGAGATATGGCCTGTGTGTGTAGAAAGCACAGTTCTCTTGTTCTGAGCAAGCTCACTGTTCTGGCCCTATAGGAAACACAGTAGAGTAGAAGAGTGCTCTTTTCTCTAAAGCAGAGTGTGTTTCTTGTAAGGCGAGCTTGTGTTTGTTTCCTAGTCCTAAATGGAGTTGAATCACATGCAGTTTCTGGTCCTACGAGCAAGAGTTGTTTTCTGGGAAAGAAAGTCACTATTGCACTCCCATTGCCATACACATTACAAATAGCACTCACGTCTGTTCCCAGCAAGTACAGTGTATTGGACTGAATAGGATCTACTGTTCTTGTCAGGTATATAAGCAGATTTGAACTAGATATGGCCGTGGGTGTAGGAAGCACAGTTTTTTTTGTTCTGAGCAAGCTCACTGTTCGGACCCCATAGGAAACACAGTAGAGTAGAAGAGTGCTCTTTTCTCTAAAGCAGAGTGTGTTTCTTGTAATGCGAGCTAGCATTTGTTTCCCAGTCCTCAATGGAGTTGAATCACATGCAGTTTCTGGTCCTACGAGCAAGAGTTGTTTTCTGGTAAGGAAAGTCACTATTGCGCTCCCATTGCCATCCACAGTGTAAATAGCACTCGCATCTGTTCCCAGCAAGTACAGTGTATCGGACTGAAGAGGAGCTACTGTTCTTGTCAGTTTTCTAAGCAGAGTTGAACTAGATATGGCCCGTGTGTGTAGGAAGCACAGTTCTTTTGTTCTGAGCAAGCTCACTGTTCGGACCCCTTAGGAAACACAGTAGAGTAGAAGAGTGCTCTTTTCTCAAATGCAGAGTGTGTTTCTTGTAAGTCAAGCTAGCGTTTGTTTCCCATTCCTAAATGGAGTTGAATCACATGCAGTTTCTGGTCCTACGAGCAAGAGTTGTTTTCTGGGGAAGAAAGTCACTATTGCACTCCCATTGCCATACACATTACAAATAGCAATCGCGTCTGTTCCCAGCAAGTACAGTGTATTGGACTGAATAGGAGCTACTGTTCTTGTCAGTTTCCTAAGCAGAGTTGAACTAGATATGGTCCGTGTGTGTAGGAACCACAGTTTTTTGTTCTGAGCAAGCTCACTGTTCAGACCCCATAGGAAACACAGTAGAGTAGAAGAGTGCTCTTTTCTCAAAAGCGGAATGTGTTTCATGTAAGGCGAGCTGGCATTTGTTTCCCAGTCCTAAATGGAGTTGAATCACATGAAGTTTTTGGTGCTACCAGCAAGAGTTGTTTTCTGGTAAGAAGAGTCACTATTGTGCTCCCATTGTCATACACAGTGCAAATAGCACTGGCGTCTGTTCCCAGCATGTACAGTGTATTGGACTGAAGAGGATCTACTGTTCTTGTCAGGTTCCTAAGCAGAGTTGAACTAGATATGGCCGTGTGTGTAGGAAACACACTTCTTTTGTTCTGAGCAAGCTCACTCTTCTGGCCCTGTAGGAATCACAGTAGGGTAGAAGAGTGCTCTTTTCTCAAAAGCAGAGTGTGTTTCTTGTAAGGCGAGCTAGCGTTTGTTTCCCAGTCCTAAATGGAGTTGAATGACATGCAGTTTCTGTTCCTACGACCAAAAGTTGTTTTCTGGTAAGGAAGTCACTATTGCGCTCCCATTGCCATACACAGTGCAAATAGCACTCGCTTCTGTTCCCAGCAAGTACAGTGTATCGGACTAGGAGGAGCTACTGTTCTTAACAGTTTCCTAAGCAGAGTAGAACGAGATATGGCCCTGTGTGTAGGAAGCACAGTTCTTTTGTTCTGAGCAAGCTCACTGTTTGGACCACATAGGAAACACAGTAGAGAAGAAGAGTGCTCTTTTATGAAAAGAAGAGTGTGTTTCATGTAAGGCGAGCTAGCGTTTGTTTCCTAGTCCTAAATGGAGTTGAATAACATGCAGTTTCTGGTCCTACGAGCAAGAGTTGTTTTCTGGTAAGAAGAGTCACTATTGCGCTCCCATTGTCATACACAGGGCAAATAGCACTGGCGTCTGTTCCCAGCATGTACAGTGTATTGGACTGAAGAGGATCTACTGTTCTTGTCAGTTTCCTAAGCAGAATTGAACTAGATATAGGCCGTGTGTGTAGGAAGCACAGTTCTTTTGTTCTGAGCAAGCTCACTGTTTTGGCCCTATAGGAAACACAGTAGAGTAGAAGAGTGCTGTTTTCTCAAAAGCAGAGTGTGTATCTTGTAAGGCGAACTAGTGCTTGTTTCCCAGTCTGAAATGGAGTTGAATCCCATGCAGTTTCTGGTCCTACGAACAAGAGATGTTAACTGGTAAGAAGAGTCACTATTGCGCTCCCATTGCCATATACAGTGCAAATAGCTCTCGTGTCTGTTCCCAGCAAGTACAGTGTATTGGACTGAAGAGGAGCTACTGTTCTTGTCAGTTTCCTAAGCGGAGTTAAACTAGATATGGCCCATGTGTGTAGGAAGCACAGTTCTTTTGTTCTGAGCAAGCTCACTGTTCGAAACCATAGTAAACACAGTAGATTAGAAGAGTGCTCTTTTCTCAAAAGCAGAGTGTGTTTCTTATAAGGCGAGCTAGCATTTGTTTCCCAGTCCTAAATGGAGTTGAATCACATGCAGTTTCTGGTCCTACGATCAAGAATTGTTTTCTGGTAAGAAGAGTGACTGTTGCGCTTTCTTTTTCATATACAGGGCAAATAGCACTGGCATCTGTTCCCAGCATATACAGTGTATTGGACTGAAGAGGATCTACTGTTCTTGTCAGTTTCCTAAGTAGAATTGACCTAGATATAGCCCGTGTGTGTAGGAAGCACAGTTCTTTTGTTCTGAGCAAGCTCACTGTTTTGGCCGTATAGGAAACACATTAGAGTAGAAGAGTGCTCTTTTCTCAAAAGCAGAGTGTGTTTCTTGTAAGGCGAGCTAGCGTTTGTTTCCCAGTCTTAAATTGAGTTGAATCACATGCAGTTTTTGATCCTACGAGCAAGAGTTGTTTTCTGGTAAGGAAAGTCACTATTGCGCTCCCATTGCCACACACAGTGCAAAGAGGACTTGCGTCTGTTCCCATCAAGTACAGTGTATTGGACTGAAGAGGAGCTACTGTTCTTGTCAGTTTCCTAAGCAGAGTTGAACTAGATATGGCCTGTGTGTGTAGGAAGCACAGTTCTTTTCTACTGTAAGCTCACTGATCGAACCCATAGGAAACACAGTAGAGTAGAAGAATGCCCTTTTCTCAAAAACAGAGTGTTTTTCTTGTAAGGCGAGCGAGCATTTGTTTCCCAGTCCTAAATGAAGTTGAATCACATGCAGTCTCTGGTCCTACGAGCAAGAGTTGTTTTCTATTAAGAAGAGTCACTATTGTGCTCCCATTGTCATACACAGGGCAAATTGCACTGGCGTCTGTTCCCAGCATGTACAGTTTTTTGGACTGAAAATGATCTACTGTTCTTGTCAGTTTCCTAAGCAGAATTGAACTAGATATGGCCATGTGTTTAGGAAGCACAGTTCTTTTGTTCTGAGCAAGCTCACTGTTCTGGCCCTATAGAAAACACAGTAGAGTAGAAGAGTGATCTTTTCTCAAAAGCAGAGTGTGTTTCTTGTAAGGCGAGCTAGCGTTTGTTTCCCAGTCCTAAATGGAGTTGAATCACATGCAGTTTTTGATCCTACGAGCAAGAGTTGTTTTCTGGTAAGGAAAGTCACTATTGTGCTCCCATTGCCATACACAGTGCAAATAGAACTCGCCTCTGTTCCCAGCATGTAGAGTGTATTGGAGTGAAGAGGAGCTACTCTTCTTGTCAGTTTCATAAGCAGAATTGAACTAGATATGGCCATGTGTGAAGGAAGCACAGTTCTTTTGTTCTGAGCAAGCTCACTGTTCTGGCCCTATAGAAAACACAGTAGAGTAGAAGAGTGATCTTTTCTCAAAAGCAGAGTGTGTTTCTTGTAAGGCGAGCTAGTGTTTGTTTCCCAGACCTAAATATATTTGAATCACATGCAGTTTTTGATCCTACGAGCAAGACTTGTTTTCTGGTAAGGAAAGTCACTATTGCGCTCCCATTGCCATACACAGTGCTAATAGCACTTGCCTCTGTTCCCATCAAGTACAGTGTATTGGACTGAAGAGGAGCTACTGTTCTTGTCAGTTTCATAAGCA
This sequence comes from Peromyscus eremicus, assembly GCF_949786415.1. NCBI lineage: Eukaryota > Metazoa > Chordata > Mammalia > Rodentia > Cricetidae > Peromyscus > Peromyscus eremicus. Next base: position 18,433 of record NW_026735703.1, read on the forward strand.
GAATTGACCTAGATATTGCCCGTGTGTGTAGGAAGCACAGTTCTTTTGTTCTGAGCAAGCTCACTCTTTTGACCCTATAGGAAACACAGTAGAGTAGAAGAGTGCTCTTTTCTCAAAAGCAGAGCGTGTTTATTGTAAGGCGAGCTAGCGTTTGTTTCCCAGTCCTAAATGGAGTTGAATCACATGCAGTTTTTGTTCCTACGAGCTAGAGTTGTTTTCTGGTAAGGAAAGTCACTATTGCGCTCCCATTGCCAAAAAACAGTGCAAAGAGGACTCGCGTCTGTTCCCATTAAGTACAGTGTATTGGACTGAAGAGGAGCTACTCTTCTTGTCAGTTTCCTAAGCAGAGTTCAACTAGATATGGCCCCTGTGTGTAGGAAGCACAGTTCTTTTGTACTGTAAGCTCACTGATCGAACCCATAGGAAATAGAGTAGAGTAGAAGAGTGCTCTTTTCTCAAAAGCAGAGTGTTTCTTGTAAGGCGAGCTAGCATTTGTTTCCCATTCCTAAATGGAGTTGAATCACATGCAGTTTCTGGTTCTACGAGCAAGAGTTGTTTTCTGGTAAGAAGAGTCATTATTGCGCTCCCATTATCATACACAGGGCAAATAGCACTGGCGTCTGTTCCCAGCATGTACAGTGTATTGGACTGAAGAGGATCTACTGTTCTTGTCATTTTCCTAAGCAGAGTAAAACTAGATATAGTCGGTGTGTGTAGGAAGCACAGTTCTTTTGTTCTGAGCAAGCTCACTATTCTGGCCTTACAAAAACCACATTAGACTAGAAAAGTGCTCTTTTCTCAAAAGCAGAGTGTGTTTATTGTAAGGCGAGCTAGCGTTTGTTTCCCAGTTATAAATGGAGTTGAATCACATGCAGTTTCTGGTCCTACGAACAAGAGTTGTTTTCTGGTAAGAAGAGTCACTATTGTGCTACCATTATCATACACAGGGCAAATAGCACTGGCGTCTGTTCCCAGCATGTACAGTGTATGGGAGGGAAGAGGATCTACTGTTCTTGTCAGTTTCCTAAGCAGAATTGAACTAGATATGGCCGTGTGTGTAGGAAGCACAGTTCTTTTGTTCTGAGCAAGCTCACTCTTTTGGCCCTGTAGGAAACACAGTAGAGAAGAAGAGTGTTCTTTTCTCAAAAGCAGAGGGTGTTTCTTGTAAGGCGAGCTAGCGTTTGGTTCCCAGTCCTAAATGGAGTTGAATTACATGCAGTTTCTGGTCCTACGAGCTAGAGTAGTTTTCTGGTAACTAAAGTCACTATTGTGCTCCCATTGACATACACAGTGCAAATAGCACTCGCGTCTGTTCCCACCAAGTACAGTGTATTGGACTGAAGAGGAGCTACTGTTCTTGTCAGTTTCCTAAGTAGAGTTGAACTAGATATGGCCCGTGTGTGTAGGAAGCACAGTTTTTTTGTTCTGAGCAAGCTCAGTGTTCGGACCCTATAGGAAACACTGTAGAGTAGAAGAGTGCTCTTTTCTCAAAAGCAGAGAGTGTTTTTTGTAAGGCGATCTAGCGTTTGTTTTCCGTCCTAAAAGGAGTTGAATCACATGCAGTTTCTGGTCCTACGAGCAAGAGGTGTTTTATGGTAAGAAGAGTCACTATTTCACTCCCATTGCCATATACAGTGCAAATAGCACTCGCGTCTGTTCCCAGCAAGTACAGTGTATGGGACTGAAGAGGATCTACTGTTCTTGTTAGTTTCCTAAGCAAAATTGAACTAGATATGGCCGTGTGTGTAGGAAGCACAGTTCTTTTGTTCTGAGTAAGCTCACTGTTCTGGCCCTATAGGAAACACAGTAGAGTAGAAGAGAGATCTTTTCTCAAAAGCAGAGTGTGTTTCTTGTAAGGGGAGTTAGCGTTTGTTTCCCAGTCCTAAATGGAGTTGAATAACATGCAGTTTTTGATCCTACGAGCAAGAGTTGTTTTCTGGTAAGGAAAATAACTATTGTGCTCCAATTGCCACACACAGTGCAAAGAGGACTCGCGTCTGTTCCCATCAAGTACAGTGTATTGGACTGAAGAGGAGCTACTGTTCTTGTCAGGTTCCTAAGCAGAGTTGAACTAGATATGGCCCGTGTGTGTAGGAAGCACAGTTCTTTTGTACTGTAAGCTCACTGATCGAACCCATAGGAAATACATTAGAGTAGAAGAGTGCCCTTTTCTCAAAAGCAGAGTGTTTTTCTTGTAGGCAAGCTAGCGTTTGTTGCGCAGTCCTAAATGGAGTTGAATCACATGCAGTTTCTGGTCCTACGAGCAAGAGCTTTTTTTCTGGATTAAGAGTCACTATTGAACTCCCATTGTCATACACAAGGCAAATAGCACTGGCTTCTGTTCCCAGCAAGTACAGTGTATTGGACTGAAGAGGAGCTACTGTTCTTGTCAGTTTCCTAAGCAGAGTTGAACTAGATATAGCCCGTGTGTGTAGGAAGCACAGTTCTTTTGTTCTGAGCAAGCTCACTGTTTGGACCCCAAAGGAAACACAGTAGAGTAGAAGAGTGCTCTTTTCTCAAAAGCGGAGTGTGTTTCTTGTAAGGTGAGCTAGCGTTTGTTTCACAGTCCTAAATGGAGTTGAATCACATGCAGTTTGTGGTCCTATGAGCAAGAGATGTTTTCTGGTAAGAAGAGTCACTATTGCGTTCCCATTGTCATACTCATTGCAAATAGCACTAGCAATGTCCCCTGCATGTCCAGTGTATTGGACTGAAGAGGATCTACTGTTCTTGTCAGTTTCCTAAGCAGAATTGAACTGGATATGGCCCGTGTGTGTAGGAAGCACAGTTCTTTTGTTCTGAGCAAGCTCACTGTTCAGACCCCACAGGAATCACTGTAGAGTAGAAGAGTGCTCTTTTCTCAAAAGCAGAGTGTGTTTATTGTAAGGGGAGCTAGCGTTTTTTCCCAGTTATAAATGGAGTTGAATCACATGCAGTTTCTGATCCTACGAGCAAGAGTTGTTTTCTGGTAAGAAGAGTCACTATTGCGCTCCCATTATCATACACAGGGCAAATAGCACTGGCGTCTGTTCCCAGCATGTACAGTGTATTGGACTGAAGAGGAGCTACTGTTCTTGTCAGTTTCCTAAGCAGAGTTGAACTAGATATAGCCTGTGAGTGTAGGAAGCACAGTTCTTTTGTTCTTAGCAAGCTCACTATTCTGGCCCTGTAGGAAACACAGTAGAGTAGAAGACTGCTCTTTTCTCAAAAGCAGAGTGTTTTTCTTGTAAAGCGAGCTAGCGTTTGTTTCCCAGTCCTAAATGGAGTTGAATCACATGCAGTTTCTGGTCCTAAGAGCAAGAGTTGTTTTCTGGTAAGAAGAGTCACTATTGTGCTCCCATTGTCATACACAGGGCAAATAGCACTGGCGTCTGTTCCCAGCAAGTACAGTGTATGGGAGGGAAGAGGATCTACTGTTCTTGTCAGTTTCCTAAGCAGAATTGAACTAGATATGGCCGTGTGTGTGAAGCACAGTTCTTTTGTTCTGAGCAAGCTCACTGTTTTGGCCCTGTAGGAAACACAGTAGAGTAGAAGAGTGCTCTTTTCTCAAAAGCAGAGTGTGTTTCTTGTAAGGCGAGCTAGCGTTTGTTTCGCAGTCCTAAATGGAGTTGAATCACATGCAGTTTTTTGTACTACGTGCTAGAGTTGTTTTCTGGTAAGGAAAGTCACTATTGAGCTCCCATTGCCATACTTAGTGCAAATAGCACTCGCATCTGTTCCCAGCAAGTACACTGTATTGGACTGAAGATGAGCTACTGTTCTTCTCAGTTTCCTAAGCAGAGATGAACTAGATATGGCCCCTGTGTGTAGGAAGCACAGTTCTTTTGTTCTGAGCAATCTCACTATTCTGGACCTATAGGAAACAGAGTAGAGTAGAAGAGTGCTCTTTGCTCAAAAGCAGAGTGTGTTTCTTGTAAGGCGAGCTAGCATTTGTTTCCCAGTTATAAATGGAGTTGAATCACATGCAGTGTCTGGTCCTACGAGCAAGAGTTGTTTTCTGGTAAGAAGAGTCACTATTGCGCTCCCATTATCATACACAGGGCAAATAGCACTGGCGTCTGTTCTCAGCATGTACAGTGTATTGGACTGAAGAGGAGCTACTGTTCTTGTCAGTTTCCTGAGCAGAGTTGAACTAGATATAGCCCATGTGTGTAGGAAGCACAGTTCTTTTGTTCTGAGCAAGCTCACTGTTTGGACCCCAAAGGAAACACAGTATAGTAGAAGAGTGCTCTTTTCTCAAAAGCAGAGTGTGTTTCTTGTAAGGCGAGCTAGCGTTTGTTTCGCAGTCCTAAATGGAGTTGAATCACATGCAGTTTGTGGTCCTATGAGCAAGAGATGTTTTCTGGTAAAAAGAGTCACTAATGCGGTCCCATTGTCATACACATTGCAAATAGCACTAGCAATGTCCCATGCATGTGCAGTGTATTGGACTGAAGAGGATCTACTGTTCTTGTCAGTTTCCTAAGCAGAATTGAACTAGATATGGCCATGTGTGGAGGAAGCACAGTTCTTTTATTCTGAGCAAGCTCACTGTTCTGGCCCTATAGAAAACACAGTAGAGTAGAAGAGTGATCTTTTCTCAAAAGCAGAGTGTGTTTCTTGTAAGGCAAGCTAGCGTTTGTTTCAAAATCCTAAATATAGTTGAATCAAATGCAGTTTTTGATCCTATGAGCAAGAGTTGTTTTCTGGTAAGGAAAGTCACTATTGCGCTCCCATTGTCATACACAGGGCAAATAGCACTGGCGTCTGTTGCCAGCATGTAGAGTGTATTGGACTGAAGAGGATCTACTGTTCTTGTCAGTTTCCTAAGCAGAATTGAACTAGATATGGCCGTGTGTGTAGGAAGCACAGTTCTTTTGTTCTGAGCAAGCTCACTGTTTTGGCCCTATAGGAAACACAGTAGAGTAGAAGAGTGCTCTTTTCTCAAAAGCAGAGTGAGTTTCTTGTAAGGCGAGCTAGCGTTTGTTTCCCAGTCCTAAATGGAGTTGAATCACATGCAGTTTTTGGTCCTACGAGCTAGAGTTGTTTTCTGGTAAGGAAAGTCACTATTGCGCTCCCATTGCCACACACAGTGCAAAGAGGACTGGCGTCTGTTCCCATCAAGTACAGTGTATTGGACTGTAGAGGAGCTACTGTTCTTGTCAGTTTCCTAAGCAGATTTGAACTAGATATGGCCCCTGTGTGTAGGAATCACAGTTCTGTTGTTCTGAGCAAGCTGACTGTTCGGACCCGATAGGAAACACAGTAGAGTAGAAGAGTGCTCTTTTCTCAAAAGCAGAGTGTGTTTCTTGTAAGGCGATCTAGTGCTTGTTTCCCAGTCTGAAATGGAGTTGAATCCCATGCAGTTTCTGGTCCTACGAGCAAGAGATGTTAACTGGTAAGAAGAGTCACTATTGCGCTCCCATTGCCATATGCAGTGCAAATAGCTCTCGCGTCTGTTCCCAGCAAGTACAGTGTATTGGACTGAAGAGGAGCTACTGTTCTTGTCAGTTTCCTAAGTGGAGTTAAACTAGATATGGCCCATGTGTGTAGGAAGCACAGTACTTTTGTTCTGAGCAAGCTCACTCTTTTGGCCCTATAGGAAACACAGTAGAGTAGAAGAGTGATCTTTTCTCAAAAGCAGAGTGTGTTTCTTGTAAGGTGAGCTAGCGTTTGTTTCCCAGTCCTAAATTGAGTTGAATCACATGTAGTTTTTGGTCCTACGAGCTAGAGTTGTTTTCTGGTACGGAAAGTCACTATTGCGCTCCCATTGCCAAACACAGTGCAAAGAGGACTCGCGTCTGTTCCCATCAAGTACAGTGTATTGGACGGAAGAGGAGCTACTGTTCTTGTCAGCTTCCTAAGCAGAGTTGAACTAGATATGGCCCGTGTGTGTAGGAAGCCCAGTTCTTTTGTACTGTAAGCTCACTGATCGAACACATAGGAAACAGAGTAGAGTAGAAGAGTGCTCTTTTATCAAAAGCAGAGTGTGTTTCTTGTAAGGCGAGCTAGCATTTGTTTCCCAGTCCTAAATGGAGTTGAATCACATGCAGTTTCTGGTCCTACGAGCAAGAGTTGTTTTCTGGTAAGAAGAGTCACTATTGCGCTCCCATTGTCATACACAGGGCACATAGCACTGGCGTCTGTTCCCAGCATGTACAGTGTATTGGACTGAAGGGGATCTACTGTTCTTGTCAGTTTCCTAAGCAGAATTGAACTAGATATGGCTGTGTGTGTAGGAAGCACAGTTCTTTTGTTCTGAGCAAGCTCACTGTTTTGGCCCTATAGGAAACACAGTAGAGTAGAAGAGTGCTCTTTTCTCAAAAGCAGAGTGTGTTTCTTGTAAGGCGAGCTAGCGTTTGTTTCCCAGTCCTAAATGGAGGTGAATCACATGCAGTTTTTGGACCTACGAGCTAGAGTTGTTTTCTGGTAAGGAAAGTCACTATTGCGCTCCCATTGCCCCACACAGTGCAAAGAGGACTCGCGTCTGTTCCCATCAAGTACAGTGTATTGGACTGAAGAGGAGCTACTGTTCTTGTCAGTTTCCTAAGCAGAGTTGAACTAGATATGGCCCCTGTGTGTAGGAAGCACAGTTCTTTTTTTCTGAGCAAGCTGACTGTTCGGACCCCATTGGAAACACAGTAGAGTAGAAGAGTGCCCTTTTCTCAAAAGCAGAGTGTGTTTCTTGTAATGCGAACTAGTGCTTGTTTCCCAGTCTGAAATGGAGTTGAATCCCATGCAGTTTCTGGTCTTACGAGCAAGAGTTGTTTTCTGGTAAGGAAAGTCACTATTGCGCTCCCATTGCCACACACAGTGCAAAGAGGACTCGCGTCTGTTCCCATCAAGTACAGTGTATTGGACTGAAGAGGGGCTACTGTTCTTGTCAGTTTCTTAAGCAGAGTTGAACTAGATATGGCCCGTGTGTGTAGGAAGCACAGTTCTTTTCTACTGTAAGCTCACTGATCGAACCCATAGGAAACACAGTAGAGTAGAAGAGTGCCCTTTTCTCAAAAACAGAGTGTGTTTCTTGTAAGGCGAGCCAGCATTTGTTTCCCAGTCATAAATGGAGTTGAATCACATGCAGTTTCTGGTTCTACGAGCAAGAGTTGTTTTCTGGTAAGAAGAGTCACTATTGCCCTCCCATTGTCATACACAGGGCAAATAGCACTGGCGTCTGTTCCCAGCATGTACAGTGTATTGTGTTTTTTGTAAGGGGAGCTATTGTTTGTTTCCAAGTATGAAATGGAGTTGAATCCCATGCAGTTTCTGGTCCTACAATCAAGAGTTGTTTTCTGGTAAGAAGAGTCACTATTGTGCTACCATTGCCATATGCAGTGCAAATAGCACTCGCGTCTGTTCACAGCAAGTACAGTGTATTGGACTGAAGAGGAGCTACTGTTCCTGTCAGTTTCCCAAGCAGAGTTGAACTAGATATGGCCCGTGTGTGTAGGAAGCACAGTTCTTTTGTTCTGAGCAAGCTCACTGTTTGGAACCCACAGGAAACACAGTAGAGTGGAGGAGTTCTCTTTTCTCAAAAGCAGAGTATGTTTCTTGTAAGGCGAGCTAGCATTTGTTTCGCAGTCCTAAATGGAGTTGAATCACATGCAGTTTCTGGTCCTATGAGCAAGAGATGTTTTCTGGTAAGAAGAGACACTATTGCGGTCCCATTGTCATACACATTGCAAATAGCACTGGCATCTGTTCTCTGCATGTACATTGTATTGGACTGAAGAGGATCTACTGTTCTTGTCAGTTTCCTAAGCAGAATTGGATATGGCCCGTGTGTGTAGGAAGCACAGTTCTTTTGTTCTGAGCAAGCTGACTGTTCGGACCCCACAGGAATCACTGTAGAGTAGGAGAGTGCTCTTTTCTCAAAAGCCGAGTGTTTTTCTTGTAAGGCGAGCTAGCGTTTGTTTCGCAGTCCTAAATGGAGTTGAATCCCATGCAGTTTCTGGTCCTATGAGCAAGAGTTGTTTTCTGGTAGGAAGAGTCACTATTGCGTTCCCATTGTCATACACAGGGCAAATAGCACTGTCGTCTGTTCCCAGCATGTACAGTGTATTGGACTGAAGAGGATCTACTGTTCTTGTCAGTTTCCTAAGCAGAGTTGAACTAGATATAGTCGGTGTGTGTAGGAAGCACAGTTCTTTTGTTCTGAGCAATCTCACTATTCTGGACCTACAAAAAACACATTAGAGTAGAAGAGTGCTGTTTTCTCAAAAGCAGAGTGTGTTTATTGTAAGGCGAGCTAGAGTTTGTTTCCCAGTTCTAAATGGAGTTGAATCACATGCAGTTTCTGGTCCTATGAGCAAGTGTTGTTTTCTGGTAAGAAGAGTCACTATTGTGCTCCCATTATCATACACAGGGCAAATAGCACTGGCGTCTGTTCCCTGCATGTACAGTGTATTGGACTGAAGAGGAGCTACTGTTCTTGTCAGTTTCCTAAGCAGAGTTGAACTAGATATGGCCCGTGTGTGTAGGAAGCCCAGTTCTATTGTACTGTAAGCTCACTGATCGAACCCATAGGAAACACATTAGAGTAGAAGAGTGAACTTTTCTCAAAAGCAGAGTGTGTTTCTTGTAAGGCGAGCTAGCGTTTGTTTTGCAGTCCTAAATGGAGTTGAATCACATGCAATTTCTGGTCCTAGGAGCAAGAGTTGTTTTCTGGTAAGAAGAGTCACTATTGAGCTCCCATTGTCATACACAGGGCAAATAGCACTGGCGTCTGTTCCCAGCAAGTACAGTGTATTGGACTGAAGAGGATCTACTGTTCTTGTCAGTTTCCTAAGCATAGTTGAACTAGATATAGCCCGTGTGTGTAGGAAGCACAGTTCTTTTGTTCTGAGCAAGCTCACTGTTTGGAACTTAAAGGAAACACAGAAGAGTAGAAGAGTGCTCTTTTATCATAAGCAGAGTGTGTTTCTTGTAAGGCGAGCTAGCATTTGTTTCGCAGTCCTAAATGGAGTTGAATCACATGCAGTTTTTGGTCCTACGAGCAAGAGTTGTTTTCTGGTAAGGAAAGTCACTATTGTGCTCCCATTGCCAAACACAGTGCAAATAGCACTCGCGTCTGTTCCCATTAAGTACAGTGTATTGGACTGAAGAGGAGCTACTGTTCGTGTCAGTTTCCTAGGTAGAGTTGAACTAGATATGGCCCGTGTGTGTAGGAAGCACAGTTCTTTTGTTCCCAGGAAGCTCACTGTTCAGACCCCATAGGAAACACTGTAGAGTAGAAGAGTGCTCTTTTCTCAAAAGCAGAGTGTGTTTCTTGTAAGGCGAGCTAGCGTTTGTTTTGCAGTCCTAAATGGAGTTGAATCACATGCAGTTTCAGGTCCTACGAGCAAGAGATTTTTCTGGTAAGAAGAGACACTATTGAGCTCCCATTCTCATTCACAGGGCAATTAGCACTGGCGTCTATTCCCAGCAAGTACAGTGTATTGGACTGAAGTGGACCAACTGTTCTTGTCCGTTTCCTAAGCATAGTTGAACTAGATATAGCCAGTGTGTGTAGGATGCAAAGTTCTTTTGTTCTGAGCAAGCTCACTATTCTGGCCCTATAGGAAACACAGTAGAGTAGAAGAGTGCTCTTTTCTCAAAAGCAGAGTGTGTTTCTTGTAAGGTGAGCTAGTGTTTGTTTCCTATTCCTAAATGGAGTTGAATTACATGGAGGTTCTTGTCCTATGAGCAAGAGTTGTTTTCTGGTAAGAAGAATCACTATTGCGCTCCTACTGCCATACACAGTGCAAACAACACTTGCTACTGTTCTTTGCAAGTACAGTTTATTGGACAGAAGAGGAGCTACTGTTCTTGTAAGTTTCCTAAGCAGAGTTGAACTAGATATGGCCCGTGTGTGTAGGAAGCACAGTTCTTTTGTTCTGAGCAAGCTCACTGTTTGGACCCCATAGGAAACACAGTAGAGTAGAAGAGTGCTCTTTTCTCAAAAGCAGAGTGTGTTTCCTGTAAGGCGAGCTAGCGTTTGTTTCCCAGTCCTAAATGGAGTTGAATCACATGCAGGTTCTGATCCTAGGAGCAAGAGTTTTTTTCTGGTAAGAAGAGTCACTATTGCGCTCCCATTGTCATACACAGGGCAAATAGCACTGGCGTCTGTTCCCAGCATGTACAGAGTATTGGACTGAAGAGGATCTACTGCTCTTGTCAGTTTCCTAAGCAGAGTTGAACTAGATATGGCTGGTGGGTGTAGGAAGCACAGTTCTTTTGTTCTGAGCAAGCTCACTGTTTTGGCCCTATAGGAAACACAGTAGAGTAGAAGAGTGCTCTTTTCTCAAAAGCAGAGTGTGTTTCTTGTAAGTCGAGCTAGCTTTTGTTTCCCAGTCCTAAATGGAGTTGAATCACATGTAGTTTCTGATCCTAGGAGCAAGAGTTGTTTTCTGGTAAGAAGAGTCACTATTGCGCTCCCATTGTCATACACAGGGCAAATAGCACTGGCGTCTGTTCCCAGCATGTACAGTGTATTGGACTGAAGAGGATCTACTGTTCTTGTCAGTTTCCTAAGCAGAGTTGAACTAGATATAGCCCTTGTGTGTAGGAAGCACAGTTCTTTTGTTCTGAGCAAGCTCACTGTTATGGCCCTACAGAAAACACAGTAGAGTAGAAGAGTGCTCTTTTCTCAAAAGCAGAGTTTTTTTCTTGTAAGGTGAAATAGCGTTTGTTTCCCAGTCCGAAATGGAGTTGAATCACATGCAGTTTTTGGTCCTACAAGCAAGGGATGTTTTCTGGTAAGGAAAGCCACTATTGTGCTCCCTTTGCCATAAACAGTGAAAGTAGCACTCGCGTCTGTTCCCAGCAAGTACAGTGTATTGGACTGAAGAGGAGCTACTGTTCTTGTCAGTTTCCTAAGCAGAGTTGAACGAGATATGGCCCGTGTGTTTAGGAAGCACAGTTCTTTTGTTCTGAGCAAGCTCACTGTTCTGGTCCTATAGGAAACACAGAGGAGTAGAAGAGTGCTCTTTTCTCAAAAGCAGAGTGTGTTTCTTGTAAGGTGAGCTAGCATTTGGTTCCCAGTCCTAAATGGAGTTGAATTACATGCAGTTTCTTGTCCTATGAACAAGTGTTGTTTTCTGGTAAGAAGAGTCACTATTGCGCTCCTACTGCCATACACAGTGCTAACAACTCTCGCTACTGTTCTTTGCAAGTACAGTGTATTGGACAGAAGAGGAGCTACTGTTCTTGTAAGTTTCTTAAGCAGAGTTGAACTAGATATGGCCCGTGTGTGTAGGAAGCACAGTTCTTTTGTTCTGAGCAAGCTCACTGATCGGACACCATACGAAACACAGTAGAGAAGAAGAGTGCTCTTTTATCAAAAGCAGAGTGTGTTTCTTGTAAGGCGAGCTAGCGTTTGTTTCCCAGTCCTAAATGGAGTTGAATCACATGTAGTTTCTGATCCTAGGAGCAAGAGTTGTTTTCTGGTAAGAAGAGTCACTATTGCGCTCCCGTTGTCATACACAGGGCAAATAGCACTGGCGTCTGTTCCCAGCATGTACAGTGTATTGGACTGAAGAGGATCTACTGTTCTTGTCAGTTTCCTAAGCAGAGTTGAACTAGATATGGCTCGTGTGTGTAGGAAGCACAGTTCTTTTGTTCTGAGCAAGCTCACCGTTTTGGCCCTATAGGAAACACAGTAGAGTAGAAGAGTGCTCTTTTCTCAAAAGCAGAGTGTGTTTCTTGTAAGGCGAGCTAGCGTTTGTTTCCCAGTCCAAAATGGAGTTGAATCACATGCAGTTTCTGGTCCTATGAGCAAGGGATGCTTTCTGGAAAGGAAAGTCACTAATGTTCTCCCTTTGCCATAAACAGTGCAAATAGCACTCACGTCTGTTCCCAGCAAGTACAGTGTATTGGACTGAAGAGGAGCTACTGTTCTTGTCAGTTTCCTAAGCAGAGTTGAACTAGATATGGCCCGTGTGTTTAGGAAGCACAGTTCTTTTATTCTGAGCAAGCTCACTGTTCTGGCCCTATAGGAAACACAGAAGAGTAGAAGAGTGCTCTTTTCTCAGAAGCAGAGTTTGTTTCTTGTAAGGCGAGCTAGCATTTGTTTCCCACTCCTAAATGGAGTTGAATCACATGCAGTTTCTGGTCCTACGAGCAAGATTTGTTTTCTGGTAAGAAGAGTCACTATTGTGCTACCATTGCCATACTCAGTGCAAATAGCACTCGAGTCTGTTCCCAGCAAGTAGGGTGTATTGGACAGAAGAGGAGCTTCTGTTCTTGTCAGTTTCCTAAGCAGAGTTGAACTAGATATGGCCCGTGTGTGTGAAGCACAGTTCTTTTGTTCTGAGCAAGCTCAATTTTCAGACCCCATAGTAAACACAGTAGAGTAGATGAGTGCTCTTTTCTCAAAAGCAGACTGTGTTTCTCCTAAGGCGAGCTAGCGTTTTTTTCCAAGTCCTAAAGGAGTTGAATCACATGCAGTTTCTGGTCCTACAAGCAAGAGTTGTTTTCTGGTAAGGAGAGTCACTATTGCACTCCCATTGCCATACACAGGGCAAATAGCACTCGCGTCTGTTCCCAGCAAGTACAGTGTATTAGACTGAAGAGGAGCTACTGTTCTTGTCAGTTTCCTAAGCAGAGTTGAACTATATATGGCCTGTGGGTTAAGGAAGCACAAATCACTTGTTCAGAGCAAGCTCACTCTTCTGGCCCTATAGGAAACACAGAAGAGTAGAAGAGTGCTCTTTTCTCAAAAGCAGAGTGTGTTTCTTGTAAGGCGAGCTAGCATTTGTTTCCCAGTCCAAAATGGAGTTGAATCACATGCAGTTTCTGGTCCTGCGAGCAAGAGTTGTTTTCTGGTAAGAAGAGTCACTATTGTGCTACCATTGCCATACACAGTGCAAATTGCACTCGCGTATGCTCCCAGCAAGTACAGTGTATTGGACTGAAGAGGAGCTACTGTTCTTGTCAGTTTCCTAAGCAGAGTTGAACTAGATATAGCCCGTGTGTGTAGGAAGCACAGTTCTTTTGTTCTGAGCAAGCTCACTGTTCTTGCCCTATAGGAAACACAGTAGAGTAGAAGAGTGCTCTTTTCTCAAAAGCAGATTGTGTTTTTTTTAAGGTGAGCTAGCGTTTGTTTCCCAGTCCTAAATGGAGTTGAATCACATGCAGTTTTTGGTCCTATGAGCAAGGGATGTTTTCTGGTAAGGAAAGTCACTATTGCGCTCCCTTTGCCATACACAGTTAAAATAGCACTCGCGTCTGTTCCCAGCAAGTTCAGTGTATTGGACTGAAGAGGAGCTACCGTTCTTGTCAGTTTCCTAAGCAGAGTTGAACTAGATATGGCCTGTGTGTGTAGGAAGCACAGTTCTTTTGTTCTGAGCAAGCTCACTGTTCTGGCCCTAAAGGAAACACAGTAAAGTAGAAGAGTGCTCTTTTCTCAAAAGCATTGTGTGTTTCTTGTAAGGTGAGCTAGCGTTTGTTTCCCAGTCCTAAATGTAGTTGAATTACATGCAGTTTCTTGTCCTATGAGCAAGAGTTGTTTTCTGGTAAGAAGAGTCACTATTGTGCTCCTATTGCCATACACAGTGCAAACAACACTTGCTACTGTTCTTTGCAAGTACAGTGTATTGGACAGAAGACGAGCTACTGTCCTTGTCAGTTTCCTAAGCATAGTTGAACTAGATATGGCCCGTGTGTGTAGGAAGCACAGTTCTTTTGTTCTGAGTAAGCTCACTGTTCAGACCCCATAGGAAACACTGTAGAGTAGAAGAGTGCTCTATTCTCAAAAGCAGAGTGTGTTTCTTGTAAGGCGAGCTAGCGTTTGTTTTGCAGTCCTAAATGGAGTTGAATCACATGCAGTTTCAGGTCCTACGAGAAGGGGTTTTTCTGGTAAGAAGAGTCACTATTGAGCTCCCATTGTCATACACAGGGCATATAGCAGGAGCGTCTGTTCCCAGCAAGTACAGTGTATTGGACTGAAGTGGACCAACTGTTCTTGTCAGTTTCCTAAGCAGAATTGAACTAGATATAGCCAGTGTTTGTAGGATGCACAGTTCTATTGTTCTGAGCAAGCTCACTATTCTGGCCCTATAGGAAACACAGTAGAGTAGAAGAGTGCTCTTTTCTCAAAAGCAGAGAGTGTTTCTTGTAAGGTGAGCTAGCGTTTTTTTCCCATACTAAATCTAGTTGAGTCACATGCAGTTTCTGGTCTTACGAACAAGAGTTGTTTTCTGGTAAGAAGAGTCACTATTGCGCTCCCATTGTCATACACAGGGCAAATCGCACTCGCGTCTGTTCCCAGCAAGTACAGTGTATTGGACTGAAGATGATCTACTGCTCTTGTCAGTTTCCTAAGCAGAGTTGAACTAGATATGGCCCGTGTGTAGGAAGCACAGTTCTTTTGTTCTGAGCAAGCTCACTGTTCAGACCCCATAGGAAACACTGTAGAGTAGAAGAGTGCTCTTTTCTCAAAAGCAGAGTGTGTTTCTTGTAAGGCGAGCTAGCATTTGTTTCTCAGTCCAAAATGGAGTTGAATCACATGCAGTTTCTGGTCCTACGAGCAAGGGATGTATTCTGGTAAGGAAAGTCACTATTGTGCTCCCTTTGCGATAAACAGTGCAAATAGCACTCACGTCTGTTCCCAGCAAGTACAGTGTATTGGACTGAAGAGGAGCTGCTGTTCTTGTCAGTTTCCTAAGCAGAGTTGAACTAGATATGGCTCGTGTGTGTAGGAAGCACAGTCCTTTTGTTCTGAGCAAGCTCACTGTTCTGGCCCTATAGGAAACACAGAAGAGTAGAAGAGTGCTCTTTTCTCAGAAGCAGAGTGTGGTTCTTGTAAGGTGAGCTAGCGTTTGTTTCCCAGTCCTAAATGGAGTTGAATCACATGCAGTTTCTGGTCCTACGAGCAAGAGTTCTTTTCTAGTAAGAAGAGTCACTATTTTTCTACCATTACCATACACAGTGCAAATAGCACTCGCGTCTGTTTCCAGTCCTATGAGCAAGAGTTGTTTTCTGGTAAGAAGAGTCACTATTGCGCTCCTATTGCCATACACAGTGCAAACAACACTTGCTACTGTTCTTTGCAAGTACAGTGTATTGGACAGAAGAGGAGCTACTGTCCTTGTCAGTTTCCTAAGCAGAGTTGAACTAGAAATGGCACGTGTTTGTAGGAAGCACAGTTCTTTTGTTCTGAGCAAGCTCATTGTTCGGACCCCTTAGGAAACACAGTAGAGTAGAAGAGTGCTCTTTTCTCAAAAGCAGAGTGTGTTTCCTGTAAGGCGAGCTAGCGTTTGTTTCTCAGTCCTAAATGGAGTTGAATCACATGCAGTTTCTGATCCTAGGAGCAAGAGTTGTTTTCTGGTAAGAAGAGTCACTATTGCGCTCCCATTGTCATACACAGGGCAAATAGCACTGGCGTCTGTTCCCAGCATGTACAGTGTATTGGACTGAAGAGGATCTACTGTTCTTGTCAGTTTCCTAAGCAGAGTTGAACTAGATATGGCCGTGTGTGTAGGAAGCACAGTTCTTTTGTTCTGAGCAAGCTCACTGATCGGACACCATACGAAACACAGTAGAGTAGAAGAGTGCTCTTTTCTCAAAAGCAGAGTGTGTTTCTTGTAAGGCGAGCTAGCGTTTGTTTCCCAGTCCTAAATGGAGTTGAATCACATGTAGTTTCTGATCCTAGGAGCAAGAGTTGTTTTCTGGTAAGAAGAGTCACTATTGCGCTCCCATTGTCATACACAGGGCAAATAGCACTGGCGTCTGTTCCCAGCATGTACAGTGTATTGGACTGAAGAGGATCTACTGTTCTTGTCAGTTTCCTAAGCAGAGTTGAACTAGATATGGCTCGTGTGTGTAGGAAGCACAGTTCTTTTGTTCTGAGCAAGCTCACTGTTTTGGCCCTATAGGAAACAATGTAGAGTAGAAGAGTGCTCTTTCTCAAAAGCAGAGTGTGTTTCTTGTAAGGCGAGCTAGCTTTTGTTTCCCAGCCCTAAATGGAGTTGAATCCCATGCAGTTTCTGGTCCTACGAGCAAGAGTTGTTTTCTGGTAAGAAGAGTCACTATTGCGCTCCCATTGCCATACACAGTGCAAATAGCACTCGGGTTTGCTCCCAGGAAGTACAGTGTATTGGACTGAAGAGGAGCTAATGTTCTTGTCAGTTTCCTAAACAGAGTTGAACTAGATATAGCTCGTGTGTGTAGGAAGCACAGTTCTTTTGTTCTGAGCAAGCTCACTCTTCTGGCCTATAAGAAACACAGTAGAGTAGAAGAGTGCTCTTTTCTCAAAAGCAGACTCTTTTTCTTGTAAGGCGAGCTAGCGTTTGTTTCCCAGTCCTAAATGGAGTTGAATCACATGCAGTTTCTGGTCCTATGAGCAAGGGATGTTTTCTGGAAAGGAAAGTCACTAATGTTCTCCCTTTGCCATAAACAGTGCAAATAGCACTCACGTCTGTTCCCAGCAAGAACAGTGTATTGGACTGAAGAGGAGCTACTGTTCTTGTCAGTTTCCTAAGCAGAGTTGAACTAGATATGGCCCGTGTGTTTAGGAAGCACAGTTCTTTTGTTCTGAGCAAGCTCACTGTTCTGGCCCTATAGGAAACACAGAAGAGTAGAAGAGTGCTCTTTTCTCAGAAGCAGAGTTTGTTTCTTGTAAGGCGAGCTAGCATTTGTTTCCCACTCCTAAATGGAGTTGAATCACATGCAGTTTCTGGTCCTACGAGCAAGATTTGTTTTCTGGTAAGAAGAGTCACTATTGTGCTACCATTGCCATACTCAGTGCAAATAGCACTCGAGTCTGTTCCCAGCAAGTAGGGTGTATTGGACAGAAGAGGAGCTTCTGTTCTTGTCAGTTTCCTAAGCAGAGTTGAACTAGATATGGCCCGTGTGTGTGAAGCACAGTTCTTTTGTTCTGAGCAAGCTCAATTTTCAGACCCCACAGTAAACACAGTAGAGTAGATGAGTGCTCTTTTCTCAAAAGCAGACTGTGTTTCTCCTAAGGCGAGCTAGCGTTTTTTTCCAAGTCCTAAAGGAGTTGAATCACATGCAGTTTCTGGTCCTACAAGCAAGAGTTGTTTTCTGGTAAGGAGAGTCACTATTGCACTCCCATTGCCATACACAGGGCAAATAGCACTCGCGTCTGTTCCCAGCAAGTACAGTGTATTAGACTGAAGAGGAGCTACTGTTCTTGTCAGTTTCCTAAGCAGAGTTGAACTATATATGGCCTGTGGGTTAAGGAAGCACAAATCACTTGTTCAGAGCAAGCTCACTCTTCTGGCCCTATAGGAAACACAGAAGAGTAGAAGAGTGCTCTTTTCTCAAAAGCAGAGTGTGTTTCTTGTAAGGCGAGCTAGCATTTGTTTCCCAGTCCAAAATGGAGTTGAATCACATGCAGTTTCTGGTCCTGCGAGCAAGAGTTGTTTTCTGGTAAGAAGAGTCACTATTGTGCTACCATTGCCATACACAGTGCAAATTGCACTCGCGTATGCTCCCAGCAAGTACAGTGTATTGGACTGAAGAGGAGCTACTGTTCTTGTCAGTTTCCTAAGCAGAGTTGAACTAGATACAGCCCGTGTGTGTAGGAAGCACAGTTCTTTTGTTCTGAGCAAGCTCACTGTTCTTGCCCTATAGGAAACACAGTAGAGTAGAAGAGTGCTCTTTTCTCAAAAGCAGATTGTGTTTTTTTTAAGGTGAGCTAGCGTTTGTTTCCCAGTCCTAAATGGAGTTGAATCACATGCAGTTTTTGGTCCTATGAGCAAGGGATGTTTTCTGGTAAGGAAAGTCACTATTGCGCTCCCTTTGCCATACACAGTTCAAATAGCACTCGCGTCTGTTCCCAGCAAGTTCAGTGTATTGGACTGAAGAGGAGCTACCGTTCTTGTCAGTTTCCTAAGCAGAGTTGAACTAGATATGGCCTGTGTGTGTAGGAAGCACAGTTCTTTTGTTCTGAGCAAGCTCACTGTTCTGGCCCTAAAGGAAACACAGTAAAGTAGAAGAGTGCTCTTTTCTCAAAAGCATTGTGTGTTTCTTGTAAGGTGAGCTAGCGTTTGTTTCCCAGTCCTAAATGTAGTTGAATTACATGCAGTTTCTTGTCCTATGAGCAAGAGTTGTTTTCTGGTAAGAAGAGTCACTATTGTGCTCCTATTGCCATACACAGTGCAAACAACACTTGCTACTGTTCTTTGTAAGTACAGTGTATTGGACAGAAGACGAGCTACTGTCCTTGTCAGTTTCCTAAGCATAGTTGAACTAGATATGGCCCGTGTGTGTAGGAAGCACAGTTCTTTTGTTCTGAGTAAGCTCACTGTTCAGACCCCATAGGAAACACTGTAGAGTAGAAGAGTGCTCTATTCTCAAAAGCAGAGTGTGTTTCTTGTAAGGCAAGCTAGCGTTTGTTTTGCAGTCCTAAATGGAGTTGAATCACATGCAGTTTCAGGTCCTACGAGAAGGGGTTTTTCTGGTAAGAAGAGTCACTATTGCGCTCCCATTGTCATACACAGGGCAAATCGCACTCGCGTCTGTTCCCAGCAAGTACAGTGTATTGGACTGAAGATGATCTACTGCTCTTGTCAGTTTCCTAAGCAGAGTTGAACTAGATATGGCCCGTGTGTAGGAAGCACAGTTCTTTTGTTCTGAGCAAGCTCACTGTTCAGACCCCATAGGAAACACTGTAGAGTAGAAGAGTGCTCTTTTCTCAAAAGCAGAGTGTGTTTCTTGTAAGGCGAGCTAGCATTTGTTTCTCAGTCCAAAATGGAGTTGAATCACATGCAGTTTCTGGTCCTACGAGCAAGGGATGTATTCTGGTAAGGAAAGTCACTATTGTGCTCCCTTTGCGATAAACAGTGCAAATAGCACTCACGTCTGTTCCCAGCAAGTACAGTGTATTGGACTGAAGAGGAGCTGCTGTTCTTGTCAGTTTCCTAAGCAGAGTTGAACTAGATATGGCTCGTGTGTGTAGGAAGCACAGTCCTTTTGTTCTGAGCAAGCTCACTGTTCTGGCCCTATAGGAAACACAGAAGAGTAGAAGAGTGCTCTTTTCTCAGAAGCAGAGTGTGGTTCTTGTAAGGTGAGCTAGCGTTTGTTTCCCAGTCCTAAATGGAGTTGAATCACATGCAGTTTCTGGTCCTACGAGCAAGAGTTCTTTTCTAGTAAGAAGAGTCACTATTTTTCTACCATTACCATACACAGTGCAAATAGCACTCGCGTCTGTTCCCAGTCCTATGAGCAAGAGTTGTTTTCTGGTAAGAAGAGTCCTATTGCGCTCCTATTGCCATACACAGTGCAAACAACACTTGCTACTGTTCTTTGCAAGTACAGTGTATTGGACAGAAGAGGAGCTACTGTCCTTGTCAGTTTCCTAAGCAGAGTTGAACTAGAAATGGCACGTGTTTGTAGGAAGCACAGTTCTTTTGTTCTGAGCAAGCTCACTGTTCGGACCCCTTAGGAAACACAGTAGAGTAGAAGAGTGCTCTTTTCTCAAAAGCAGAGTGTGTTTCCTGTAAGGCGAGCTAGCGTTTGTTTCTCAGTCCTAAATGGAGTTGAATCACATGCAGTTTCTGATCCTAGGAGCAAGAGTTGTTTTCTGGTAAGAAGAGTCACTATTGCGCTCCCATTGTCATACACAGGGCAAATAGCACTGGCGTCTGTTCCCAGCATGTACAGTGTATTGGACTGAAGAGGATCTACTGTTCTTGTCAGTTTCCTAAGCAGAGTTGAACTAGATATGGCCGTGTGTGTAGGAAGCACAGTTCTTTTGTTCTGAGCAAGCTCACTGATCGGACACCATACGAAACACAGTAGAGTAGAAGAGTGCTCTTTTCTCAAAAGCAGAGTGTGTTTCTTGTAAGGCGAGCTAGCGTTTGTTTCCCAGTCCTAAATGGAGTTGAATCACATGTAGTTTCTGATCCTAGGAGCAAGGGTTGTTTTCTGGTAAGAAGAGTCACTATTGCGCTCCCATTGTCATACACAGGGCAAATAGCACTGGCGTCTGTTCCCAGCATGTACAGTGTATTGGACTGAAGAGGATCTACTGTTCTTGTCAGTTTCCTAAGCAGAGTTGAACTAGATATGGCTCGTGTGTGTAGGAAGCACAGTTCTTTTGTTCTGAGCAAGCTCACCGTTTTGGCCCTATAGGAAACAATGTAGAGTAGAAGAGTGCTCTTTTCTCAAAAGCAGAGTGTGTTTCTTGTAAGGCGAGCTAGCTTTTGTTTCCCAGCCCTAAATGGAGTTGAATCCCATGCAGTTTCTGGTCCTACGAGCAAGAGTTGTTTTCTGGTAAGAAGAGTCACTATTGCGCTCCCATTGCCATACACAGTGCAAATAGCACTCGGGTCTGCTCCCAGGAAGTACAGTGTATTGGACTGAAGAGGAGCTAATGTTCTAGTCAGTTTCCTAAACAGAGTTGAACTAGATATAGCTCGTGTGTGTAGGAAGCACAGTTCTTTTGTTCTGAGCAAGCTCACTCTTCTGGCCTATAAGAAACACAGTTGAGTAGAAGAGTGCTCTTTTCTCAAAAGCAGACTCTTTTTCTTGTAAGGCGAGCTAGCGTTTGTTTCCCAGTCCTAAATGGAGTTGAATCACATGGAGTTTCTGTCTTACGAGCAAGACTTGTTTTCTGGAAAGGAAAGTCACTATTGTGCTCCCTTTGCCATACATAGTGCAAATAGCACTCGCGTCTGTTCCCAGCAAGTACAGTGTATTGGACTGAAGAGGAGCTACTGCTCTTGTCAGTTTCCTAAGCAGAGTTGACCTAGATATGGCCCGTGTGTGTAGGAAACACAGTTCTTTTGTTCTGAACAAGCTCACTGTTCGGACCCCATAGGAAACACAGTAGAATAGAAGAGTGCTCTTTTCTCAAAATAGAGTGTGTTTCTTGTAAGGCGAGCTAGCGTTTGTTTCCCAGTCCAAAATGGAGTTGAATCACATGCAGTTTCTGGTCCTATGAGCAAGGGATGTTTTCTGGAAAGGAAAGTCACTAATGTTCTCCCTTTGCCATAATCAGTGCAAATAGCACTCACGTCTGTTCCCAGCAAGTACAGTGTATTGGACTGAAGAGGAGCTACTGTTCTTGTCAGTTTCCTAAGCAGAGTTGAACTAGATATGGCCCGTGTGTGTAGGAAGCACAGTTCTTTTGTTCTGAGCAAGCTCACTGTTCTGGCCCTATAGGAAACACAGAAGAGTAGAAGAGTGCTCTTTTCTCAGAAGCAGAGTTTGTTTCTTGTAAGGCGAGCTAGCGTTTGTTTCCCACTCCTAAATGGATTTGAATCACATGCAGTTTCTGGTCCTACGAGCAAGAGTTGTTTTCTGGTAAGAAGAGTCACTATTGTGCTACCATTGCCATACCCAGTGCAAATAGCACTCGAGTCTGTTCCCAGCAAGTACAGTGAATTGGACAGAAGAGGAGCTAATGTTCTAGTCAGTTTCCTAAACAGAGTTGAACTAGATATAGCTCGTGTGTGTAGGAAGCACAGTTCTTTTGTTCTGAGCAAGCTCACTCTTCTGGCCTATAAGAAACACAGTAGAGTAGAAGAGTGCTCTTTTCTCAAAAGCAGACTCTTTTTCTTGTAAGGCGAGCTAGCGTTTGTTTCCCAGTCCTAAATGGAGTTGAATCACATGGAGTTTCTGTCTTACGAGCAAGACTTGTTTTCTGGAAAGGAAAGTCACTATTGTGCTCCCTTTGCCATACATAGTGCAAATAGCACTCGCGTCTGTTCCCAGCAAGTACAGTGTATTGGACTGAAGAGGAGCTACTGCTCTTGTCAGTTTCCTAAGCAGAGTTGACCTAGATATGGCCCGTGTGTGTAGGAAACACAGTTCTTTTGTTCTGAACAAGCTCACTGTTCGGACCCCATAGGAAACACAGTAGAATAGAAGAGTGCTCTTTTCTCAAAATAGAGTGTGTTTCTTGTAAGGCGAGCTAGCGTTTGTTTCCCAGTCCAAAATGGAGTTGAATCACATGCAGTTTCTGGTCCTATGAGCAAGGGATGTTTTCTGGAAAGGAAAGTCACTAATGTTCTCCCTTTGCCATAATCAGTGCAAATAGCACTCACGTCTGTTCCCAGCAAGTACAGTGTATTGGACTGAAGAGGAGCTACTGTTCTTGTCAGTTTCCTCAGCAGAGTTGAACTAGATATGGCCCGTGTGTGTAGGAAGCACAGTTCTTTTGTTCTGAGCAAGCTCACTGTTCTGGCCCTATAGGAAACACAGAAGAGTAGAAGAGTGCTCTTTTCTCAGAAGCAGAGTTTTTTTTTTTAAGGTGAGCTAGCGTTTGTTTCCCAGTCCTAAATGTAGTTGAATTACATGCAGTTTCTGGTCCTATGAGCAAGGGATGTTTTCTGGTAAGGAAAGTCACTATTGCGCTCCCTTTGCCCTACACAGTTCAAATAGCACTCGCGTCTGTTCCCAGCCAGTTCAGTGTATTGGACTGAAGAGGAGCTACCGTTCTTGTCAGTTTCCTAAGCAGAGTTGAACTAGATATGGCCTGTGTGTGTAGGAAGCACAGTTCTTTGTTCTGAGCAAGCTCACTGTTCTGGCCCTAAAGGAAACACAGTAAATTAGAAGAGTGCTCTTTTCTCAAAAGCATTGTGTGTTTCTTGTAAGGTGAGCTAGCGTTTGTTTCCCAGTCCTAAATGTAGTTGAATTACATGCAGTTTCTTGTCCTATGAGCAAGAGTTGTTTTCTGGTAAGAAGAGTCACTATTGTGCTCCTATTGCCATACACAGTGCAAACAACACTTGCTACTGTTCTTTGCAAGTACAGTGTATTGGACAGAAGACGAGCTACTGATCTTGTCAGTTTCCTAAGCAAAGTTGAACTAGATATGGCCCGTGTGTGTAGGAAGTACACTTCTTTTGTTCTGAGCAAGCTCACTCTTCTGGCCCTATAGGAAACACAGTAGAGTAGAAGAGTGCTCTTTTCTCAAAAGCAGAATGTGTTTCTTGTAAGGCGAGCTAGCGTTTGTTTCCCAGTCCTAAATGGAGTTCAATCACATGCAATTTCTGGTCCTACAAGCAAGAGTTGTTTTCTGGTAAGAAGAGTCCCTATTGCGCTCCCATTTTCATACACAGGGCAAATATCACTGGCGTCTGTTCCCAGCATGTAAAGTGTATTGGACTGAAGAGGATCTACTGTTCTTGTCAGTTTCCTAAGCAGAGTTGAACTAGATATGGCCCGTGTGTGTAGAAAGCACAGTTCTTTTGTTCTGAGCAAGCTCACTGTTCGGACCCCATAGGAAACACAGTAGAATAGAAGAGTGTTCTTTTCTCAAAATCAGAGTGTTTTTCTTGTAAAGTGAGCTAGAGTTTGTTTCCCAGTCCTAAATGGATTTGAGTCACATGCAGTTTCTGGTCCTATGAGCAAGAGTTGTTTTCTGGTAAAAAGAGTCACTATTGTGCTCCCATTGTCATACACAGGGCAAATAGCACTCGCGTCTGTTCCCAGCATGTACAGTGTATTGGACTGAAGATAATCTACTGTTCTTGTCAGTTTCCTAAGCAGAGTTGAACTAGATATGGCGCGTGTGTGTAGGAAACACAGTTCTTTTGTTCTGAGCAAGCTCACTGTTCGGACCCCATAGGAAACACAGTAGAATAGAAGAGTGCTCTTTTCTCAAAAGCAGAGTGTGTTTCTTGTAATGCGAGCTAGCGTTTGTTTCCCAGTCCAAAATGGAGTTGAATCACATGCAGTTTCTGGTCCTACGAGCAAGGGATGTATTCTGGTAAGGAAAGTCACTATTGTGCTCCCTTTGCGATAAACAGTGAAAATAGCACTCACGTCTGTTCCCAGCAAGTACAGTGTATTGGACTGAAGAGGAGCTACTGTTCTTCTCAGTTTCCTAAGCAGAGTTGAACTAGATATGGCCCGTGTGTTTAGGAAGCACAGTTCTTTTGTTCTGAGCAAGCTCACTGTTCGGACCCGATAGGAAACACAGTAGAGTAGAAGAGTGCTCTTTTCTCAAAAGCAGAGTGAGTTTCTTGTAAGGCGAGCTAGAGTTTGTTTCCCAGTCCTAAATGGAGTTGAATCACATGCAGTTTCTGATCCTAGGAGCAAGAGTTGTTTTCTGGTAAGAAGAGTCACTATTGCGCTCCCATTGTCATTCACAGGGCAAATAGCCATGGCTTCTGTTCCCAGCATGTACAGTGTATTGGACTGAAGAGGATCTACTGTTCTTGTCAGTTTCCTAAGCAGAGTTGAACTAGATATGGCCGTTGTTTGTAGGAAGCACAGTTCTTTTGTTCTGAGCAAGCTCACTGTTCTGGCCTTTAGGAAACACAGTAGAGTAGAAGAGTGCTCTTTTCTCAAAAGCAGAGTGTGTTTCTTGTAAGGTGAGCTAGCTTTTTTTTCCCAGTCCTAAATGGAGTTGAATTTACTTGCAGTTTCTTGTCCTATGAGCAAGAGTTGTTTTCTGGTAAGAAGAGTCACTATTGCGCTCCTATTGCCATACACAGTGCAAACAACACTTGCTACTGTTCTTTTCAAGTACAGTGTATTGGACAGAAGAGGAGCTACTGTTCTTGTCAGTTTCCTAAGCAGAGTTGAACTAGATATGGCCCGTGTGTGTAGGAAGCACAGTTCTTTTGTTCTGAGCAAGCTCACTGTTCGGACCCCATAGGAAACACAGTAGGATAGAAGAGTGCTCTTTTGTCAAAACCAGAGTGTGTTTCCTGTAAGGCAAGCTAGCTTTTGTTTCCCAGTCCTAAATGGAGTTGAATCATATGCAGTTTCTGGTCCTACAAGCAAGAGTTGTTTTCTAGTAAGAAGAGTCACTATTGTGTTCCCATTGCCATACACAGGGCAAATAGGACTCGCGTCTGTTCCCAGGATGTACAGTGTATTGGACTGAAGAGGATCTACTGTTCTTGTCAGTTTCCTAAGCAAAGTTGAACTAGATATGGCCCGTGTGTGTAGGAAGTACACTTCTTTTGTTCTGAGCAAGCTCACGCTTCTGGCCCTATAGGAAACACAGTAGAGTAGAAGAGTGCTCTTTTCTCAAAAGCAGAATGTGTTTCTTCTAAGGCGAGCTAACATTTGTTTCCCAGTCCTAAATGGAGTTGAATCACATGCAGTTTCTGGTCCTACGAGCAAGAGTTGTATTATGGTAAGAAGAGTCACTATTGTGCTCCCATTGTCATACACAGGGCAAATAGCACTGGCTTCTG
The DNA here is from genome assembly GCF_949786415.1 of Peromyscus eremicus. NCBI lineage: Eukaryota > Metazoa > Chordata > Mammalia > Rodentia > Cricetidae > Peromyscus > Peromyscus eremicus. The sequence continues at coordinate 43,512 of NW_026735703.1, forward strand.
TTCCCAGCATGTAAAGTGTATTGGACTGAAGAGGATCTACTGTTCTTGTCAGTTTCCTAAGCAGAGTTGAACTAGATATGGCCCGTGTGTGTAGGAAGCACAGTTCTTTTGTTCTGAGCAAGCTTACTGTTTGGACCCCATAGGAAACACAGTAGAACAGAAGAGTGCTCTTTTCTCAAAATCAGAGTGTGTTTCTTGTAAAGCGAGCTAGCGTTTGTTTTCCAGTCCTAAATGGAGTTGAATCACATGCAGTTTCTGGTCCTACAAGCAAGAGTTGTTTTTTGGTAAGAAGACTCACTATTGCGCTCCCATTGTGATACACAGGGCAAATAGCACTCGCGTCTGTTCCCAGCATGTACAGTGTATTGGACTGAAGATGATCTACTGTTCTTGTCAGTTTCCTAAGCAGAGTTGAACTAGATATGGCCCGGGAGTGTAGAAAGCACAGTTCTTTTGTTCTGAGCAAGCTCACTGTTCGGACCCCATACGAAACACAGTAGAATAGAAGAGTGCTCTTTTCTCAAAAGCAGAGTGTGTTTCTTGTAAGGCGAGCTAGCGTTTGTTTCCCAGTCCAAAATGGAGTTGAATCACATGCAGTTTCTGGTCCTACGAGCAAGGGATGTATTCTGGTAAGGAAAGTCTCTATTGTGCTCCCTTTGTGATAAACAGTGAAAATAGCACTCACGTCTCTTCCCAGCAAGTACAGTGTATTGGACTGAAGAGGAGCTACTATTCTTGTCAGTTTCCTAAGCAGAGTTGAACTAGATATGGCTCGTGTGAGCAGGAAGCACAGTTCTTTTGTTCTGAACAAGCTCACTGTTCTGGCCCTTTAGGAAACACAGTAGAGTAGAAGAGTGCTCTTTTCTCAAAAGCAGAGTGTGTTTCTTGTAAGGTGAGCTAGCTTTTTTTTCCCAGTCCTAAATGGAGTTGAATTACATGCAGTTTCTTGTCCTATGAGCAAGAGTTGTTTTCTGGTAAGAAGAGTCCCTATTGCGCTCCTATTGCCATACACAGTACAAACAACACTTGCTACTGTTCTTTTCAAGTACAGTGTATTGGACAGAAGAGGAGCTACTGTTCTTGTCAGTTTCCTAAGCAGAGTTGAACTAGATATGGCCCGTGTGTGTAGGAAGCACAGTTCTTTTGTTCTGAGCAAGCTCACTGTTCGGACCCCATAGGAAACACAGTAGAGTAGAAGAGTGCTCTTTTCTCAAAAGCAGAGTGTGTTTCTTGTAAGGCGAGCTAGCGTTTGTTTCCCAGTCCTAAATGGAGTTGAATCACATGCAGTTTCTGATCCTAGGAGCAAGAGTTGTTTTCTGGTAAGAAGAGTCACTATTGCGCTCCCATTGTCATACCCAGGGCAAATAGCACTGGCGTCTGTTCCCAGCATGTACAGTGTATTTGACTGAAGAGGATCTACTGTTCTTGTCAGTTTCCTAAGCATAGTTGAACTAGATATGGCTGGTGTGTGTAGGAAGCACAGTTCTTTTGTTCTGAGCAAGCTCACTGTTCTGGCCCTATAGAAAACACAGTAGAGTAGAAGAGTGCTCCTTTCTCAAAAGCAGAGTGTGTTTCTTGTAAGGCGAGCTAGCTTTTGTTTCCCAGTCCTAAATGGAGTTGAATCACATGCAGTTTCTGGTCCTACAAGCAAGAGTTGTTTTCTAGTAAGAAGAGTCACTATTGTGTTCCCATTGCCATACACAGGGCAAATAGGACTCGCGTCTGTTCCCAGGATGTACAGTGTATTGGACTGAAGAGGATCTACTGTTCTTGTCAGTTTCCTAAGCAAAGTTGAACTAGATATGTCCCGTGTGTGTAGGAAGTACACTTCTTTTGTTCTGAGCAAGCTCACTCTTCTGGCCCTATAGGAAACACAGTACAGTAGAAGAGTGCTCTTTTCTCAAAAGCAGAATGTGTTTCTTCTAAGGCGAGCTAGCGTTTGTTTCCCAGTCCTAAATGGAGTTCAATCACATGCAGTTTCTGGTCCTACGAGCAAGAGTTGTATTATGGTAAGAAGAGTCACTATTGTGCTCCCATTGTCATACACAGGGCAAATAGCACTGGCGTCTGTTTCTCAGCATGTAAAGTGTATTGGACTGAAGAGGATCTACTGTTCTTGTCAGTTTCCTAAGCAGAGTTGAACTAGATATGGCCCGTGTGTGTAGGAAGCACAGTTCTTTTGTTCTGAGCAAGCTTACTGTTCGGACCCCATAGGAAACACAGTAGAATAGAAGACTGCTCTTTTCTCAAAATCAGAGTGTGTTTCTTGTAAAGCGAGCTAGCGTTTGTTTCCCAGTCCTAAATGGAGTTGAATCACATGCAGTTTCTGGTCCTACAAGCAAGAGTTGTTTTTTGGTAAGAAGAGTCACTATTGCGCTCTGATTGTCATACACAGGGCAAATAGCACTCGCGTCTGTTCCCAGCATGTACAGTGTATTGGACTGAAGAGGATCTACTGTTCTTGTCAGTTTCCTAAGCAGAGTTGAACTAGATATGGCCCGGGAGTGTAGGAAGCACAGTTCTTTTGTTCTGAGCAAGCTCACTGTTCGGACCCCATAGGAAACACAGTAGAGTAGAAGAGTGCTCTTTTCTCAAAAGCAGAGAGTGTTTCTTGTAAGGCTAGCTAGTGTTTGTTTCCCAGTCAGAAACGGAGTTGAATCCCATGCAGTTTGTGGTCCTAGGAGCAAGAGTTGTTTTCTGGTAAGAAGAGTCACTATTTCGCTCCCTTTGCCATACACAGTGCAAATAGCACTCGCGTCTGCTTCCAGCAAGTACAGTGTATTGGACTGAAGAGGAGCTACTGCTCTTGTCAGTTTCCTAAGCAGAGTTGAACTAGATATAGCCCGTGTGTGTAGGAAGCACAGTTCTTTTGTTCTGAGCAAGCTTACTGTTCTGGCTCTATAGGAAACACAGTAGAGTAGAAGAGTGCTCATTTCTCAAAAGCAGATTGTGTTTCATATAAGGGGAGCTAGCATTTGTTTCCCAGTCCTAAATGGAGTTGAATTACATGGAGGTTCTTGTCCTATGAGCAAGAGTTGTTTTCTGGTAAGGAGAGTCACTATTGCGCTCCTACTGCCATACACAGTGCAAACAACACTTGCTACTGTTCTTTGCAAGTACAGTGTATTGGACAGAAGAGGAGCTACTATTCTTGTAAGTTTCCTAAGCAGAGTTGAAATAGATATGGCCCGGGAGTGTAGGAAGCACAGTTCTTTTGTTCTGAGCAAGCTCACTGTTCGGACCCCATAGGAAACACAGTAGAGTAGAAGAGTGCTCTTTTCTCAAAAGCAGAGTGTGTTTCCTGTAAGGCGAGCTAGCGTTTGTTTCCCAGTCCTAAATGGAGTTGAATCACATGCAGTTTCTGATCCTAGGAGCAAGAGTTGTTTTCTGGTAAGAAGAGTCACTATTGTGCTCCCATTGTCATACACAGGGCAAATAGCACTGGCGTCTGTTCCCAGCATGTACAGTGTATTGGACTGAAGAGGATCTACTGCTCTTGTCAGTTTCCTAAGCAGAGTTGAACTAGATATGGCCGGTGTGTGTAGGAAGCACAGTTCTTTGGTCTGAGCAAGCTCACTGTTTTGGCCCTGTAGGAAACACAGTAGAGTAGAAGAGTTCTCTTTTCTCAAAAGCAGAGTGTGTTTTTTGTAAGGCGAGCTAGCTTTTGTTTCCCAGTCCTAAATGGAGTTGAATCACATGCAGTTTCTGGTCCTACAAGCAAGAGTTGTTTTCTAGTAAGAAGAGTCACTATTGTGTTCCCATTGCCATACACAGGGCAAATAGGACTCGCGTCTGTTCCCAGGATGTACAGTGTATTGGACTGAAGAGGATCTACTGTTCTTGTCAGTTTCCTAAGCAAAGTTGAACTAGATATGGCCCGTGTGTGTAGGAAGTACACTTCTTTTGTTCTGAGCAAGCTCACTCTTCTGGCCCTATAGGAAACACAGTAGAGTAGAAGAGTGCTCTTTTCTCAAAAGCAGAATGTGTTTCTTCTAAGGCGAGCTAGCGTTTGTTTCCCAGTCCTAAATGGAGTTCAATCACATGCAGTTTCTGGTCCTACGAGCAAGAGTTGTATTATGGTAAGAAGAGTCACTATTGTGCTACCATTGCCATACACAGGGCAAATAGCACTCGCGTCTGTTCCCAGCAAGTACATTGTATTGGACAGAAGAGGAGCTACTGTTCTTGTCAGTTTCTTAAGCAGAGTTGAAGTAGATATGTCCCGTGTGTGTGAAGCACAGTTCTTTTGTTCTGAGCAACCTCACTTTTCAGACCCCATAGGAAACACAGTAGAGTAGAGGAGTGCTCTTTTCTCAAAAGCAGATTGTGTTTCTTGTAAGGCTAGCTAGTGTTTGTTTCCCAGTCAGAAAAGGAGTTGAATCCCATGCAGTTTCTGGTCCTACAAGCAAGAGTTGTTTTCTGGTAAGAAGAGTCACTATTGCGGTCCCATTGCCGTACACAGTGCAAATTTTACTCGCGTCTGCTCCCAGCAAGTACAGTGTATTGGACTGAAGAGGAGCTACTGTTCTTGTCAGTTTCCTAAGCAGAGTTGAACTAGATATAGCCCGTGTGTGTAGGAAGCACAGTTCTTTTGTTCTGAGCAAGCTCACTGTTCTTGCCCTATAGGAAACACAGTAGAGTAGAAGAGTGCTCTTTTCTCAAAAGCAGAGTGTGTTTCTTTTAAGGTGAGCTAGCGTTTGTATCCCAGTCCTAAATAGAGTTGAATCACATGCAGTTTTTGGTCCTATGAGCAAGGGATGTTTTCTGGTAAGGAAAGTCACTATTGCGCTCCCTTTGCCCTACACAGTTCAAATAGCACTCGCGACTGTTCCCAGCAAGTACAGTGTATTGGACTGAAGAGGAGCTACCGTTCTTGTCAGTTTCCTAAGCAGAGTTGAACTAGATATGGCCTGTGTGTGTAGGAAGCACAGTTCTTTTGTTCTGAGCAAGCTCACTGTTCTGGCCCTATAGGAAACACAGTAAAGTAGAAGAGTGCTCTTTTCTCAAAAGCAGAGAGTGTTTCTTCTAAGGCGAGCTAGCGTTTGTTTCCCAGTCCTAAATGGAGTTGAATCACATGCAGTTTCTGGTCCTACAAGCAAGAGTTGTTTTCTGGTAAGAAGAGTCACTATTTTGTTCCCATTGCCATACACAGGGCAAATAGCACTCGCGTCTGTTTCCAGCAAGTACACTGTATTGGACTGAAGAGGAGCTACTGTTCTTGTCAGTTTTTTAAGCAGAGTTGAACTAGATGTGGCCCGTGTGTGTAGAAAGCACAGTTCTTTTGTTCTGAGCAAGCTCACTGTTTGGACCCCATAGGAAACACAGTAGAGTAGAAGAGTGCTCTTTTGCTGTAGAATTTCTCTCCAGCTCCCACCACCAAGTCCCGCCAGTCTCAGAGCCCACTTATAAAATAAACACACAGACTCTTACATTATTTAAACTGCTTGGCCATTAGCTCAGGCCTGTTATTGTCTAGCTCTTACTCTTATATTTAGCCCATTTCTATTAATCTTTACTTTGCCACATGGCTCATGGCTTACTGGTACCTTACATCTTCCTTGTCCTGATGGCGGCTGGCAGTGTCTCTCTCTCAGCCTTCCACTTCCCCGCTTTATTCTCCTCCTTGCCCTGCCTACACTTCCTGCCTAGCCAACGGCCAATCAGTGTTTTATTGATTAATTAGCAACACATTTGCCATACATCCCACAGCACTTCCCCCCCCTTTTTTTTTTCAAAAAGGAAGGTTTTAACCTTAACAAAGTAAAATTACATATAATTTGGGAATTTGGGCGTAGCTTCTCTTACTACTTCCTGCTGGAAGGGGGCGCTGTATCTTGTGGGGAAACAAAAAAAATTTAGAATTATGGAATAGTCCATGAGGCTGTATCGTCTGAGCCAGATGCCTTTAAACCATTATGGATGTTGGATCATCTGGGCCATGGTGTCATAGGAGACCTTCAGGGGGTCTTGGCTGGTCAAACCTGATGTATCTTAATCTTGAACAAATCCATAGCCTCTGGCTTTCTGTGGAAACAAAAGAGACTCTTTTCCTAAGCAACATATCCTTACATCCAAATTTTGAAGTCAAGGTATCTTTAAAATATACATTTTGGCATAACTCTACAGCTTTTACAATCAAATGTTTTTCTGCAGTTAAAAGTCCCAACGACAACACAATCCAGATTCTCTGTGTAATATCCATTTTTACGTGGCTTATTTTTTATACTACCTTTACTGTCTCTTTAATGACTTTATTTTTTAAAACTATGTATTTGTTTCTATAACTCTATATATCACCTTTTTTGTCTCTTTCAAGCCTACGTATCTTTTACACACATTGTAAACTATTACATCTGAATCTGTCTTATTGTGAATCTATTGCTTTAAACTGCAGCAGCTGTGGCTGCTGGCTCCGCCCACCTCAGATTCCCAACATGGCTACGTTTTCCACCAGCTCTGGGAGCCATCAACTCTCAGAAATAGTGGGTCTCTGCTTCTATCAAAGCAGCGTGTAGCTCAGAAATCTCTTTTTTTGTTGTTTTGTTTTGTTTTGTACTAGCAAAGGCTAAATCCACCACACAGCTTAATGTGCCACTTGCAGAGGCCTCATTCCCCGCCATACTGCAGGTCAAGCATGCACGCCAGGAACCCGCCATAGTAGCTCAAACACGCAGGCTGCCACTAGCTTGAAAGAGACAACTAGGAGCTGTTTTTAGCTCCGTTTTAGAATCTTTTTTCTCAGTTTTTAGGTGGAAACTCTTGCCAACACATTGGACGCCATTTGTTGCTGGAGAATTTCTCTCCAGCTCCCACCACCAAGTCCCGCCAGTCTCAGAGCCCACTTATAAAATAAACACAAAGACTCTTACATTATTTAAACTACTTGGCCATTAGCTAAGGCCTGTTATTGTCTAGCTCTTACTCTTATATTTAGCAGATTTCTATTAATTTTTACTTTGCCACATGGCTCATGGCTTACTGGTACCTTACATCTTCCTTGTCCTGATGGCGGCTGGCAGTGTCTCTCTCTCAGCCTTCCACTTCCCTGCTTTATTCTCCTCCTTGCCCCGCCTACACTTCCTGCCTAGCCAACGGCCAATCAGTGTTTTATTGATTAATTAGCAACACACTTGCCATACATCCCACAGCAGTGCTCTTTTCTCAAAAGCGGAGTGTATTTCTTGTAAGGCGAGCTAGTGTTTGTTTCCTAGTCCTAAATGGAGTTGAATCACATGCAGTTTCTGGTCCTACGAGCAAGAGTTGTTTTCTGGTAAGGAAAGTCACTATTGCGCTCCCATTGCCAAACACATTACAAATAGCACTCGCGTCTGTTCCCAGGAAGTACAGTGTATTGGACTGAATAGGACTCACTGTACTGTCAGTTCCCTAAGCAGAGTGGAACTAGATATGGTCCGTGTGTAGGAAGCACAGTTCTTTTGTTCTGAGCAAGCTCACTGTTTGGACCCCATAGGAAACACAGTAGAGTAGAAGAGTGCTCTTTTCTCAAAAGCAGAGTGTGTTTCATGTAAGGCGAGCTAGCATTTGTTTCCCAGTCCTAAATGGAGTTGAATCACATGCAGTTTCTGGTCCTAGGAGCAAGAGTTGTTTTCTGGTAAGAAGAGTCACTATTGTGCTCCCATTGTCATACACGGGGCAAATAGTACTGGCGTCTGTTCCCAGCATGTACAGTGTATTGGACTGAAGAGGATCTACTGTTCTTGTCAGTTTCCTAAGCAGAATTGAATAGATATGGCCCATGTGTGCAGGAAGCACAGTTCTTTTGTTCTGAGGAAGCTCACTGTTCTGGCCCTATAGGAAACACAGTATATTAGAAGAATGCTCTTTTCTCAAAAGCAGAGTGTTTTTCTTGTAAGGCGAGCTAGCATTTCTTTTCCATTCCTAAATGGAGTTGAATCACATGCAGTTTTTGGTCCTACGAGCAAGAGTTTTTTTCTGGTAAGAAGAGTCACTATTGCACTCCCATTGCCATTCACAGTGCAAATAGCACTTGCATCTGTTCCCAGCAAGTACAGTGTATTGGACTGAAGAGGATCTACTGTTCATGTCAGTTTCCTAAGCTGAGTTGAACTAGATATGGCCCGTGTGTGTAGGATGCTCAGTTCTTTTGTTCTCAGCAAGCTCACTGTTCTGGCCCTATAGGAAACACTTTAGAGTAGAAGAATGCTCTTTTCTCAAAAGCAAAGTGTGTTTTTTGTAAGGCGAGGTAGCGTTTTTTTCCCAGTCCTAAATGGAGTTGAATCCCATGCAGTTTCTGGTCCTACGAGCAAGAGATCTTTTCTCGTAAGAAGAGTCACTATTGTGCTGCCATTGCCATACACAGGACAAATAGCACTGTTGTCTGTTCCCAGCAAGTACAGTGTGTTGGACTGAATAGGAGCTACTGTTCTTGTCAGTTTCCTAGGCAGAGTTGAACTAGATATGGTCCATGTGTGTAGGAAGCACAGTTCTTTTGTTCTGAGCAAGCTCACTCTTTGGACCCCATAGGAAACACAGTAGAGTAGAAGAGTGCTCTTTTCTCTAAAGCAGAGTGTTTTTCTTGTAAGGTGAGCTCACGTTTGTTTCCCAGTCCTAAATGGAGTTGAATCACATGCAGTTTCTGGTCCTACGAGCAAGAGTTGTTTTCTGGCAAGAAGAGTCACTATTGCGCTCCAATTGTCATACACAGGGCAAATAGCACAGGCGTCGGTTCCCAGCATGTACAGTGTATTGGACTGAAGAGGATCTACTGTTCTTGTCAGGTTCCTAAGCAGAGTTGAACTAGATATGGCCGTGTGGGCAGGAAGCACAGTTCTTTTGTTCTCAGCAAGCTCACTGTTCTGACCCTATAGGAAACACAGTAGAGTAGAAGAGTGCTCTTTTCTCTTAAGCAGATTGTGTTTCTTGTAAGGCGAGCTAGCGTTTGTTTTCCAGTCCTAAATGGAGTTGAGTCACATGCAGTTTTTGGTCCCACGAGCAAGAGTTGTTTTCTGGTAAAAAGAGTCACTATTGCGCTCCTATTGCCATACACAGTGCAAATAGCACTCGCGTCTGTTCCCAGCAAGTACAGTGTATTGGACTGTATAGGAGCTACTGTTCTTGTCAGTTTCCAAAGCATAGTTGAACTAGATATGGTCCGTGTGTGTAGGAAGCACAGTTCTTTTGTTCTCAGCAAGCTCACTGTTGTGGCCCTATAGGAAACACAGTAGAGTAGAACAGTGCTCTTTTCTCAAAAGCAGAGTGTGTTTCTTGTAAGGCAAGCTAGCGGTTGTTTCCCAGTCCTAAATGGAGTTAAATCACATGCAGTTACTGGTCCTACGATCAAGAGTTGTTTTATGGTAAGGAAGTCACTATTGTGCTCCCATTACCATACACAGTGCAAATAGCACTCGCGTCTGTTCCCAGCAAGTACAGTGTATCGGACTGAAGAGGAGCTATTGTTCTTGTCAGTTTTATAAGCAGAGTTGAACGAGATATGGCCCGTGTGTGTAGGATGCTCAGTTCTTTTGTTTTGCGCAAGCTCACTGTTTTGACCATATCGGAAACACAGTAGAGTAGAAGAGTGCTCTTTTCTCAAAAGCAGAGTGTGTTTCTTGTAAGGCGAGCTAGCATTTGTTTCCCAGTTAAATGGAGTTGAATCACATGCAGTTTCTGGTCCTACGAGCAAGAGTTGTTTTCTGGTAAGAAGAGTCACTATTGCACTGCCATTGCCATACAAAAGACAATTAGCACTGGCGTCTGTTCCCAGCAAGTACAGTGTATCAGACTGAAGAGGAGCTACTGTTCTTGTCAGGTTTATAAGCAGAATTGAACTAGATATGGCCGTGTGTGTAGGAATCACAGTTTATTTGTTCTGAGGAAGCTCACTGTTCGGACCCCATAGGAAACACAGTAGAGTAGAGGAGTGCTCTTTTCTCTAAAGCAGATTGTGTTTCTTGTAAGGCGAGCTAGCATTTGTTTCCCAGTCCTAAATGGAGTTGAATCACATGCAGTTTCTGGTCCTACGAGCAAGAGTTGTTTTATGTTAAGAATAGTCACTATTGCGCTGCCATTGCCATACACAGGACAAATAGCACTGGCGTCTGTTCCCTGCAAGTACAGTGTATTGGACTGAAGAGGATCTACTGTTCTTGTCAGGTTCCTAATCAGAATTGAACTAGATATGGCCGTGTGTGTGGGAAGCACAGTTCTTTTGTTCTGAGCAAGCTCACTGTTTTGGCCCTACAGGAAACACAGTAGAGTAGAAGAGTGCTCTTTTCTCAAAAGCAGAGGGTGTTTCTTGGAAGGCGAGCTAGCATTTGTTTCCCAGTCCTAAATGGAGTTGAATCGCATGCAGTTTCTGGTCCTACGAGCAAGAGTTGTGTTCTGGTAAGAAGAGTCACTATTGTGCTGCCATTGCCATACACAGGATAAATAGCACTGTTGTCTGTTCCCAGCAAGTACACTGTATTGGACTGAAGAGGATCTACTGTTCTTGTCAGGTTCCTAAGCAGAATTGAACTACATATGGCCGTGTTTGTATTAAGCACAGTTCTTTTGTTCTGAGCAAGCTCACTGTTCTGTCCCTATACAAAACACAGTAGAGTAGAAGAGTGCTCTTTTCTCAAAAGCAGAGTGTGTTTCTTGTAAGGCGAGCTAGTGTTTTTTTTTTTCCCAGTCCTAAATGGAGTTGAATCACATGCAGCTTCTGGTCCTACGAGCAAGAGTTGTTTTCTGGTAAGGAAAGTCACTATTGTGTTCCCATTGCCATACACAGTGCAAAGAGCACTCGCGTCTGTTCCCAGCAAGTACACTGTATCGGACTGAAGAGGAGCTACTGTTCTTGTCAGTTTCCTAAGCAAGTTGAACGAGATATGGCGCGTGTGTGTAGGAAGAACAGTTCTCTTGTTCTGAGCAAGCTCACTGTTCTGGCCCTATAAGAAACACAGTAGAGTAGAAGAGTGCTCTTTTCTCTAAAGCAGAGTGTGTTTCATGTAAGGCGAGCTACTATTTGTTTCCCAGTCCTAAATGGAGTTGAATCACATGCAGTTTCTGGTCCTACGATTAAGAATTGGTTTCTGGTAAGGAAAGACACTATTGCGCTGTCATTGCCATACATAGAGCAAATAGCACTCGGTCCGTTCCCAGCAAGTACAGTGCATCGGACTGAAGAGGAGCTACTGTTCTTGTCAGTTTCCTAAGCAGAGTTGAACTAGATATGGCCCGTGTGAAGGAAGCGCAGTTCTTTTGTTTTGATCAAGCTCACTGTTCTGGCCCTATAGGAAACACAGTAGAGTAGAAGAGTGCTCTTTTCTCAAAAGCAGAGTGTGTTTCATGTAAGACGAGCTAGCGTTTGTTTCCCAATCCTAAATGGAGTTGAATCACATGCAGTTTCTGGTCCTAGGAACAAGAGTTGTTTTCTGGTAAGAAGAGTCACTATTGCGCTCCCATTGTCATACACATGGCAAATAGTACTGGCGTCTGTTCCGAGCATGTACAGTGTATTGGACTGAAGACGATCTACTGTTCTTGTCAGTTTCCTAAGCAGAATTGAATAGATATGGCCCCTGTGTGCAGGAAGCACAGTTATTTTGTTCTGAGGAAGCTCACTCTTCAGGCCCTATAGGAAACACAGTATAGTAGAAGAATGCTCTTTTGTCAAAAGCAGAGTGTTTTTCTTGTAAGGCGAGCTTGCGTTTCTTTCCCAGTCCTAAATGGAGCTGAGACACATGCAGTTTTTGGTCCTACTAGCAAGAGATTTTTTCTGGTAAGAAGAGTCACTATTGACTCCAATTGCCATACACAGTGCAAATAGCACTCGCGTGTGTTCCCAGCTAGTACAGGGTATCGTACTGAAGAGGAGTTACTGTTTTTGTCAGTTTCCTAAGCAGAGTTGAACTAGATATGGCCCGTGTGTGTAGGAAGCACAGTTTTTTTTTTCTGAGCAAGATCACTGTTCTGGCCCTATAGGAAACACTTTAGAGAATAAGAGGGCTCTTTTCTCAAAAGCAGAGTGTGTTTCTTGTAATGCGAGTTGGCGTTTGTTTCCCAATCGTAAATGGAGTTGAATCTCATGCAGTTTCTGGTCCTACGAGCAAGAGTTGTTTTCTGGTAAGAAGAGTCACTATTGTGCTCCCATTGCCATACACAGTGCAAATAGCACTCGCGTCTGTTCCCAGCAAGTACAGTGTATCGGACTGAAGAGTAGCTACTGTTGTTGTCAGTTTCAAAAACAGAGTTGAACGAGATATGGCCCGTGTGTGTAGGAAGCTCAGTTCTTTTGTTCTGAGCAAGCTCACTGTTTTGACCACATAGGAAACACAGTAGAGTAGATGAGTGCTCTTTTCTCAAAAGCAGGGTGTGTTTCTTGTAAGGCGAGCTAGTGTTTGTTTCCCAGTCCTAAATGGAGTTGGATCATATGCAATTTCTGGTCCTACGAGCAAGAGTTGTTTTCTGGTAAGGAAAGTCACTATTGCGCTCCCATTGCCATACACAGGGCAAATACCACTGGCGTCTGTTCCCAGCAATTACAGTGTATCGGACTGAAGAGGAGCTACTGTTCTTGTCAGTTTCATAAGCAGAGTTGAACTAGATATGGTCCGTGTGTAGGAAGCACAGTTTTCTGTTCTGAGCAAGCTCAATTTTTGGACCCCATAGGAAACACAGTAGAGTAGATGAGTGCTCTTTTCTCAAAAGCAGACTGTTTCTTGTAAGGCGAGCTACCGTTTGTTTCCCAGTCCTAAATGGAGTTGAATCCCATGCAGTTTCTGTTCCTACGAGCAAGAGTTGTTTTCTTTTAAGGAAAGTCACTATGGCGCTCCCATTGCCATACACAGTGCAAATAGCACTCGCGTGTGTTCCCAGCTAGTACAGTGTACCGGACTGAAGAGGAGCTACTGTTTTTGTCAGTTTCCTAAGCAGAGTTGAACTAGGTATGGTCCGTTTGTGTAGGAAGCACAGTTCTTTTGTTCTCAGCAAGCTCACTGTTCTGGCCCTATAGGAAACACAGTAGAGTAGAACAGTGCTCTTTTCTCAAAAGCAGAGTGTGTTTCTTGTAAGGCGAGCTAGGGTTTGTGTCCCAGTCCTAAATGGAGTTGAATCCCATGCAGTTTCTGGTCCTACGAGCAAGAGTTGTTTTATGGTAAGAATAGTCACTATTGCGCTGCCATTGCCATACACAGGACAAATAGCACTGGCATCTGTTCCCAGCAAGTACAGTGTATTGCACTGAAGAGGATCTACTATTCTTGTCAATTTCCTAAGCAGAATTGAACTAGATATGACCGTATGTGTAGGAAGCACAGTTCTTTTGTTCTGAGCAAGCTCACTGTTTTGGTATTAATGGAAACACAGTTGAGTAGAAGAGTGCTCTTTTCTCAAAAGCAGAGTGTGTTTCTTGTAAGACGAGCTAGTGTTTGTTTCCCAGTCCTAAATGGAGTTGAATCACATGCAGTTTCTGGTCCTACGAGCAAGAGTTGTTTTCTTTTAAGGAAAGTCACTATTGCGCTCCCATTGCCATACACAGTGCAAATAGCACTGGCGTCTGTTTACAGCAATTACAGTGTATCGGACTGAAGAGGAGCTACTGTTCTTGTCGGTTTCCTAAGCAGAGTTGAACTAGATATGGGCCGTGTGTAGGAAGCACAGTTTTCTGTTCTGAGCAAGCTCACTGTTTGGACCCCGTAGGAAACACAATAGAGTAGAAGAGTGCTCTTTTCTCAAAAGCAGATTGTGTTTCTTGTAAGGCGAGCTAGCATTTGTTTCCCAGTCCTAAATGGAGTTGAATCACATGCAGTTTCTGGTCCTACGAGCAATAGTTGTTTTATGGTAAGAATAGTCACTATTGTGCTGCCATTGCCATACACAGGACAAATAGCACTCGCGTCTGTTCCCAGCAAGAACAGTGTATTGGACTGAAGGGGATCTACTGTTCTTGCAGGTTCCTAAACAGAATTGAAATAGATATGGCCTTGTGTAGGAAGCACAGTTCTTTTGTTCTGAGCAAGCTCACTGTTCTGGCCCTACAGGAAACACAGTAGATTAGAAGAGTGCTCTTTTCTCAAAAGCAGAGTGTATTTCTTGTAAGGCAAGCTAGCGTTTGTTTCCCAGTCCTAAATGGAGTTGAATCACATGCAGTTTCTGGTCCTATGAGCAAGAGTTGTTTTCTGGTAAGAAGAGTCCCTATTGCGCTCCCTTTGTCATACACAGAGCAAATAGTTCTGGCGTCTGTTCCTAGCATGTACAGTGAATTGGACTGAAGAGGAGCTACTGTTCTTGTCAGTTTACTAAGCAGAGTTGAACTAGATATGGTCCGTGTGTGTAGGAAGCACAGTTCTTTTGTTCTGAGCAAGCTCACTGTTCGGACCCATAGGAAACACAGTAGAGTAGAAGAGTGCTCTTTTCTCAAAAGCAGAGTGTGTTTCATGTAAGGCGAGCTAGCATTTGTTTCCCAGTCCTAAATGGAGTTGAGTCACATGCAGTTTCTGGTCCTACGAGCAAGAGTTGTTTTCTGGTAAGAAAAGTCACTGTTGTGCTCCCATTGCCATACGCAGTGCAAATAGCACTCGCGTGTGTTCAAAGCTAGTACAGGGTATCGTACTGAAGAGGAGCTACTGTTTTTGTCAGTTTCCTAAGCAGAGTTGAACTAGATATGGCCCGTGTGTGTAGGAAGCACAGTTTTTTTTTTCTGAGCAAGATCACTGTTCTGGCCCTATAGGAAACACTTTAGAGTATAAGAGGGCTCTTTTCTCAAAAGCAGAGTGTTTTTCTTGTAATGCGAGCTAGCGTTTGTTTCCCAGTCCTAAATGGAGTTGAATCTCATGCAGTTTCTGGTCCTACGAGCAAGAGTTGTTTTCTGGTAAGAAGAGTCACTATTGTGCTCCCATTGCCATACACAGTGCAAATAGCACTCGCATCTGTTCCCAGCAAGTACAGTGTATCGGACTGAAGAGTAGCTAATGTTGTTGTCAGTTTCCTAAACAGAGTTGAACGAGATATGGCCCGTGTTTATAGGAAGCTCAGTTCTTTTGTTCTGAGCAAGCTCACTGTTTTGACCACATAGGAAACACAGTAGAGTAGAAGAGTGCTCTTTTCTCAAAAGCAGGGTGTGTTTCTTGTAAGGCGAGCTAGTGTTTGTTTCCCAGTCCTAAATGGAGTTGAATCACATGCAGTTTCTTGTCCTACGAGCAAGAGTTGTTTTCTGGTAAGGAAAGTCACTATTGCGCTCCCATTGCCATACACAGTGCAAATAGCAATCGCGTCTGTTCACAGCAATTACAGTGTATCGGACTGAAGAGGAGCTACTGTTCTTGTCAGTTTCATAAGCAGAGTTGAACTAGATATGATCCGTGTGTAGGAAGCACAGTTTTCTGTTCTGAGCAAGCTCACTTTTTGGACCCCATAGGAAACACAGTAGAGTAGATGAGTGCTCTTTTTTCAAAAGCAGAGTGTGTTTCTTGTAAGGCGAGCTAGTGTTTGTTTCCCAGTCCTAAATGGAGTTGAATCACATGCAGTTTCTGGTCCTACGAGCAAGAGTTGTTTTCTTTTAAGGAAAGTCACTATTGCGGTCCCATTGCCATTCACAGTGCAAATAGCACTCGCGTCTGTTCCCAGCAATTACAGTGTATCGGACTGAAGAGGAGCTACTGTTCTTGTCGGTTTCCTAAGCAGAGTTGAACTAGATATGGGCCGTGTGTAGGAAGCACAGTTTTCTATTCTGAGCAAGCTCACTGTTTGGACCCCGTAGGAAACACAATAGAGTAGAAGAGTGCTCTTTTCTCAAAAGCAGATTGTGTTTCTTGTAAGGCGAGCTAGCATTTGTTTCCCAGTCCTAAATGGAGTTGAATCACATGCAGTTTCTGGTCCTACGAGCAATAGTTGTTTTATGGTAAGAATAGTCACTATTGCGCTGCCATTGCCATACACAGGACAAATAGCACTCGCGTCTGTTCCCAGCAAGTACAGTGTATTGGACTGAAGGGGATCTACTGTTCTTGTCAGGTTTCTAAACAGAATTGAACTAGATATGGCCGTGTGTGTAGGAAGTACAGTTCTTTTGTTCTGAGCAAGCTCACTGTTCTGGCCCTACAGGAAACACAGTAGATTAGAAGAGTGCTCTTTTCTCAAAAGCAGAGTGTATTTCTTGTAAGGCGAGCTAGCGTTTGTTTCCCAGTCCTAAATGGAGTTGAATCACATGCAGTTTCTGGTCCTATGAGCAAGAGTTGTTTTCTGGTAAGAAGAGTCCCTATTGCGCTCCCATTGTCATACACAGAGCAAATAGATCTGGCGTCTGTTCCTAGCATGTACAGTGAATTGGACTGAAGAGGAGCTACTGTTCTTGTCAGTTTACTAAGCAGAGTTGAACTAGATATGTTCCGTGTGTGTAGGAAGCACAGTTCTTTTGTTCTGAGCAAGCTCACTGTTCGGACCCATAGGAAACACAGTAGAGTAGAAGAGTGCTCTTTTCTCAAAAGCAGAGTGTGTTTCATGTAAGGCGAGCTAGCATTTGTTTCCCAGTCCTAAATGGAGTTGAGTCACATGCAGTTTCTGATCCTACGAGCAAGAGTTGTTTTCTTTTAAGGAAAGTCACTATTGCGGTCCCATTGCCATACACAGTGCAAATAGCACTCGCGTGTGTTCCCAGCTAGTACAGGGTATCGTACTGAAGAGGAGCTACTGTTTTTGTCAGTTTCCTAAGCAGAGTTGAACTACATATGGCCCCTGTGTGTAGGAAGCACAGTTCTTTTTTTCTGAGCAAGCTCACTGTTCTGGCCCTATAGGAAACACAGTAGAGTAGAAGAGTGCTCTTTTCTCAAAAGCAGAGTGTGTTTCTTGTAAAGCGAGCTAGAGTTTGTTTCCCAGTCCTAAATGGAGTTGAATCACACGCAGTTTCTGGTCCATGATCAAGTGTAGTTTTCTGGTAAGAAGAGTCACTATTGCGCTGCCATTGCCATACACAGGACAAATAGCATTGGCGTCTGTTCCCAGCAAGTACACTGTATTGGACTGAAGAGGATCTACTGTTCTTGTCAGGTTCCTAAGCAGACTTGAACTAGACATGGCCGTGTGTGTAGGAAGCACAGTTTTTTTGTTCTGAGCAAGCTCACTTTTCCGAACATATAGGAAACACAGTAGAGTAGAAGAGTGCTCTTTTCTCAAAAGCAGAGTGTGTTTCTTGGACGTCGAGCTAGCATTTGTTTCCCAGTCCTAAATGGAGTTGAGTCACATGCAGTTTTTTTGTCCTACGAGCAAGAGTTGTTTTCTGGTAAGACGAGTCACTATTGTGCTCTAATTGCCATACACAGTGCAAATAGCACTCGCGTCTCTTCCCCGCAAGTACAGTGTATTGGAATGAAAAGGAGCTACTGTTCTTGTCAGTTTCTAAGCAGAGTTGAACTAGATATGGTCCTTGTGTGTAGGAAGCACAATTCTTTTGTTCTGAGCAAGCTCACTGTTCGGGCCCCATAGGAAACACAGTAGAGTAGAAGAGTGCTCTTTTCTTAAAAGCAGAGTGTGTTTCATGTAAGGCGAGCTAGCATTTGTTTCCCAGACCTAAATGGAGTTGAATCACATGCAGTTTCTGGTCCTATGAGCAAGAGTTGTTTTATGGTAAGGAAAGTCACTATTGTGCTCCCATTGCCCTACACAAGGCAAATAGCACTCGCGTCTTTTCCCAGCAAGTACAGTGTATTGGACTGAATAGGAGCTACTGTTCTTGTCAATTTACTAAGCAGAGTTGAACTAGATATGGTCCGTGTGTGTAGGAAGCACAGTTCTTTTGTTCTGAGCAAGCTCACTGTTTGCACCCCATAGGAAACACTGTAGAGTAGAAGAGTGCTCTTTTCTCTAAAGCAGAGTGTGTTTCTTGTAAGGTGAGCTACCGTTTGTTTCCCAGTCCTAAATGGAGTGGAATCACATGCAGTTTCTGGTCCTACGAGCAAGAGTTGTTTTCTGGTAAAGAAAGTCACTATTGTGCTCCCATTGCCATACACAGTGCAAATAGCCCTCGTGTCTGTTCCCAGCAAGTACAGTGTATTGCACTGAAGAGGAGCTACTGTTCTTCTCAGTTTCCTAAGCAGAGTTGAACTAGATATGGCCCGTGTGTGTAGGAAGCACAGTTCTTTTTTTTGGAGCAAGCTCACTGTTCTGGCCCTATAGGAAACACAGTAGAGTAGAAGAGTGCTCTTTTTTCAAAAGCAGAGTGTGTTTCTTGTAAAGCGAGCTAGAGTTTGTTTCCCAGGCCTAAATGGAGATGAATCACATGCAGTTTCTGGTATTACGAGCAAGAGTTTTTTTCTGGTAAGAAGAGTCACTATTGCGCTGCCATTGCCATACACAGGACAAATAGCACTGGATTCTGTTCCCAGCAAGTACAGTGTATTGGACTGAAGAGGATCTACTGTTCTTGTCAGGTTCCTAAGCAGAATTGAACTAGATTTGGCCGTGTGTGTAGGAAGCACAGTTTTTTTGTTCTCAGCAAGCTCACTGTTCGGAACACATAGGAAACACAGTAGAGAAGAAGAGTGCTCTTTTCTCAAAAGCAGAGTGTGTTTCATGTAAGGCGAGCTAGCATTTGTTTCCCAGTCCTAAATGGAGTTGAATCACATGCAGTATCTGGTCCAACGAGCAAGAGTTGTTTTCTGGTAAGGAAAGTCACTATTGCGCTCCCATTGCCATACACAGTGCAAATAGCACTGGCGTCTCTTCCCAGCAAGTACAGTGTACCAGACTGAAGAGGAGCTACTGTTCTTGTCAGTGTCCTAAGCAGAGTTGAACTAGATATGGACCGTGTGTAGGAAGCACAGTTCTTTTGTTCTGAGCAAGCTCACTGTTCTGGCCCTATAGGAAACACAGTAGAGTAGAAGAGTGCTCTTTTCTCTAAAGCAGAGTGTGTTTCTTGTAAGGCGAGCTAGCATTTGTTTCCCAGACCTAAATGGAGATGAATCACATGAAGTTTCTGGTCCTATGAGCAAGAGTTGTTTTATGGTAAGGAAAGTCACTATTGTGCTCCCATTGCCCTACACAAGGCAAATAGCACTCGCGTCTTTTCCCAGCAAGTACAGTGTATTGGACTGAATAGGAGCTACTGTTCTTGTCAGTTTACTAAGCAGAGTTGAACTAGATATGGTCCGTGTGTGTAGGAAGCACAGTTCTTTTGTTCTGAGCAAGCTCACTGTTTGCACCCCATAGGAAACACTGTAGAGTAGAAGAGTGCTCTTTTCTCTAAAGCAGAGTGTGTTTCTTGTAAGGCGAGCTAGAGTTTGTTTCCCAGTCCTAAATGGAGTGGAATCACATGCAGTTTCTGGTCCTACGAGCAAGAGTTGTTTTCTGGTAAAGAAAGTCACTATTGTGCTCCCATTGCCATACACAGTGCAAATAGCCCTCGTGTCTGTTCCCAGCAAGTACAGTGTATTGCACTGAAGAGGAGCTACTGTTCTTCTCAGTTTCCTAAGCAGAGTTGAACTAGATATGGCCCGTGTGTGTAGGAAGCACAGTTCTTTTTTTTGGAGCAAGCTCACTGTTCTGGCCCTATAGGAAACACAGTAGAGTAGAAGAGTGCTCTTTTCTCAAAAGCAGAGTGTGTTTCTTGTAAAGCGAGCTAGAGTTTGTTTCCCAGGCCTAAATGGAGTTGAATCACATGCAGTTTCTGGTATTACGAGCAAGAGTTTTTTTCTGGTAAGAAGAGTCACTATTGCGCTGCCATTGCCATACACAGGACAAATAGCACTGGATTCTGTTCCCAGCAAGTACAGTGTATTGGACTGAAGAGGATCTACTGTTCTTGTCAGGTTCCTAAGCAGAATTGAACTAGATTTGGCCGTGTGTGTAGGAAGCACAGTTTTTTTGTTCTCAGCAAGCTCACTGTTCGGAACACATAGGAAACACAGTAGAGTAGAAGAGTGCTCTTTTCTCAAAAGCAGAGTGTGTTTCATGTAAGGCGAGCTGGCATTTGTTTCCCAGTCCTAAATGGAGTTGAATCACATGCAGTATCTGGTCCAACGAGCAAGAGTTGTTTTCTGGTAAGGAAAGTCACTATTGCGCTCCCATTGCCATACACAGTGCAAATAGCACTGGCGTCTCTTCCCAGCAAGTACAGTGTACCAGACTGAAGAGGAGCTACTGTTCTTGTCAGTTTCCTAAGCAGAGTTGAACTAGATATGGCCCGTGTGTAGGAAGCACAGTTCTTTTGTTCTGAGCAAGCTCACTGTTCTGGCTCTATAGGAAACACAGTAAAGTAGAAGAGTGCTCTTTTCTCTAAAGCAGAGTGTGTTTCTTGTAAGGTGAGCTAGCTTTTGTTTCCCAGTCCTAAATGGAGTTGAAACACTTGAAGTTTCTGGTCCTATGAGCAAGAGTTGTTTTATGGTAAGAAGAGTCACTATTGCGCTGCCATTGCCATACACAGGACAAATAGCACTGGCGTCTGTTCCCAGCAAGTACAGTATATTGGAATGAAGAGGATCTACTGTTCTTGTCAGGTTCCTAAACAGAATTGAACTAGATATGGTCGTGTGTACGAAGCACAGTTCTTTTGTTCTGAGCAAGCTCACTGTTCGGACCCCATAGGAAGCACAGTAGAGTAGAAGAGTGCTCTTTTCTCAAAAGCAGAGTTGTTTCTTGTAAGGCAAGCTTGCATTTGTTTCCAGTCCTAAATGGAGTTGAATCACATGCAGTTTCTGGTCCACGAGCAAGAATTGTTTTCTGGTAAGAAGAGTCACTATTGCGCTGCCATTGCCATACACAGGACAAATAGCACTGGCGTCTGTTCCCAGCAAGTACAGTGTATTGGACTGAAGAGGATCTACTGTTCTTC
The DNA here is from genome assembly GCF_949786415.1 of Peromyscus eremicus. NCBI lineage: Eukaryota > Metazoa > Chordata > Mammalia > Rodentia > Cricetidae > Peromyscus > Peromyscus eremicus. The sequence goes on from NW_026735703.1 coordinate 64,297, forward strand.
TCAGGTTCCTAAGCAGACTTGAACCAGATATGGCCGTGTGTGTAGGAAGCACCGTTCTTTTGTTCTGAGCAAGCTCACTCTTCGGACACTGTAGGAAACACAGTAGAGTAGAAGTGTGCTCTTTTATCAAAAGCATAGTGTGTTTCCTGTAAGGTGAGCTAGCGTTTGTTTCCCAGTCCTAAATGGAGTTGAATCACATGCAGTTTCTGGTCCTATGAGCAAGAGTTGTTTTCTGGTAAGGAAAGTCACTATTGCGCTCCCATTGCCATACACAGTGCAAATAGCACTCGCGTCTGTTCCCAGCAAGTACAGTGTATCGGACTGAAGAGGAGCTACTTTTCTTGTCAGTTTCCTAAGCAGAGTTGAAGTAGATATGGCCCGTGTGTAGGAAGCACAGTTCTTATGTTCTGAGCAAGCTCACTGTTCTGGCCCTACAGGAAACACAGTAGAGTAGAAGAGTGCTCTTTTCTCTAAAGCAGAGTGTGTTTCTTGTAAGGCGAGCTAGCGTTTGTTTCCTAGTCCTAAATGGAGTTGAGTCACATGCAGTTTCAGGTCCTACGAACAAGAGTTCTTTTCTGGTAAGGAAAGTCACATTGCGCTCCCATTGCCATACACAGTGCAAATAGCACTGGCGTCTGTTCCCAGCAAGTACAGTGTATTGTACTGGATAGGTGCTACTGTTCTTGTCAGTTTCCTAAGCAGAGTTGAACTAGATATGATGCGTGTTTGTAGGAAGCACAGTTCTTTTGTTCCTTGCAAGCTCACTGTTTGGACCCCATAGGAAACACAGTAGAACAGAAGAGTGCTCTTTTCTCTAAAGCAGAGTGTGTTACTTGTAAGGCGAGCTAGCGTTTGTTTCACAGTCCTAAATGGAGTTGAATCCCATGCAGTTTCTGGTCCTACGAGCAAGAGTTGTTTTCTGGTAAAAAGAGTCACTATTGCGCTGCCATTGCCATACACAGGACAAATCGCACTGACGTCTGTTCGCAGCAAGTACAGTGTATTGGGCTGAAGAGGATCTATTGTTCTTGTCAGGTTCCTAAGCAGACTTGAACTAGATATGTCCGTGTGTGTAGGAAGCACAGTTTTTTTGTTCTGAGCAAGCTCACTGTTCGGACCCCATAGGAAACACAGTAGAGTAGAAGAGTGCTTTTTTCTCAAAAGCAGAGTGTGTTTCTTTTAAGTCGAGCTATCGTTTGTTTCCCATTCCTAAATGGAGTGGAATCACATGCAGTTTGTGTTCCTAGGAGCAAGAGTTTTTTTCTGGTAAGGAAAGTCACTATTGCGCTCCCATTGCCATACACAGTGCAAATAGCCCTCCCATCTGTTCCCAGCAAGTACAGTGTATTTTACTGAAGAGGAGCTACTGTTCTTCTCAGTTTCCTAAACAGAATTGAACTAAATATGGCCGTGTGTGTAGGAAGTACAGTTCTTTTGTTCTGAGCAAGCTCACTGTTCTGGCCCTATAGGAAACACAGTAGAGTAGAAGAGTGCTCTTTTCTCTAAAGCAGAGTGTGTTTCTTGTAATGCGAGCTAGCGTTTGTTTTCCAGTCCTAAATGGAGTTGAATCACATGCAGTTTCTAGTCCTACGAGCAAGAGTTGTTTTATGGTAAGAAGAGTCACTTTTGCGCTGCCATTGCCATACACAGGACAAATAGCACTGGCGTCTGTTCCCAGCAAGTACAGTGTATTGGACTGAAGAGGATCTACTGTTCTTGTCAGGTTCCTAAGCAGAATTGAACTAGATATGGCCATGTGTGTAGGAAGCACAGTTCTTTTGTTCTGAGCAAGTTCAGTGTTCGGACTCCATAGGAAACACAGTAGAGTAGAAGAGTGCTCTTTTCTCAAAAGCAGAGTGTGTTTCTTGTAAGGTGAGCTAGCGTTTGTTTCCCAGTCCTAAATGGAGTTGAGTCACATGCAGTTTTTTGTCCTACGAGCAAGATTTGTTTTATGGTAAGACGAGTCACTATTGTGCTCCAATTGCCATACACAGTGCAAATAGCACTTTCGTCTCTTCCCTGCAAGTACAGTGTATTAGACTGAAGAGGAGCTACTGTTCTTGTCAGTTTCCTAAGCAGAGTTGAACTAGATATGGCCCTTGTGTGTAGGAAGCACAGTTCTTTTGTTCTGAGCAAGCTCACTGTTCGGACCCCATAGGAAACACAGTAGAGTAGAAGAGTGCTCTTTTCTCAAAAGCAGAATGTGTTTCATGTAAGGCGAGCTAGCATTTGTTTCCCAGACCTAAATGGAGTTGAATCACATGAAGTTTCTGGTCCTATGAGCAAGAGTTTTTTTATGGTAAGGAAAGTCACTATTGTGTTCCCATTGCCCTACACAAGGCAAATAGCACTCGCGTCTTTTCCCAGCAAGTACAGTGTATTGGACTGAATAGGAGCTACTCTTCTTGTCAGTTTACTAAGCAGAGTTGAACTAGATATGGCCCTTGTGTGTAGGAAGCACAGTTCTTTTGTTCTGAGCAAGCTCACTGTTTGGACCCCATAGGAAACACAGTAGAGTAGAAGAGTGCTCTTTTCTCTAAAGCAGAGTGTGTTTCTTGTAAGGCGAGCTACCGTTTGTTTCCCAGTCCTAAATGGAGTGGAATCACATGCAGTTTCTGGTCCTACGAGCAAGAGTTGTTTTCTGGTAAAGAAAGTCACTATTGCGCTCCCATTGCCATACACAGTGCAAATAGCCCTCGCGTCTGTTCCCAGCAAGTACAGTGTATTGGACTGAAGAGGAGCTACTGTTCTTGTCAGTTTCCTAAGCAGAGTTGAACTAGATATGGCCCGTGTGTGTAGGAAGCACAGCTCTTTTTTTCTGAGCAAGCTCACTGTTCTGGCCCTATAGGAAACACAGTAGAGTAGAAGAGTGCTCTTTTCTCAAAAGCAGAGTGTGTTTCTTGTAAAGCGAGCTAGAGTTTGTTTCCCAGGACTAAATGGAGTTGAATCACATGCAGTTTCTGGTACTACGAGCAAGAGTTGTTTTCTGGTAAAGAAAGTCACTATTGTGCTCCCATTGCCATAAACAGTGCAAATAGCCCTCGCGTCTGTTCCTAGCAAGTACAGTGTATTGGACTGAAGAGGAGCTACTGTTCTTGTCAGTTTCCTAAGCAGAGTTGAACTAGATATGGCCCGTGTGTGTAGGAAGCACAGCTCTTTTTTTCTGAGCAAGCTCACTGTTCTGGCCCTATAGGAAACACAGTAGAGTAGAAGAGTGCTCTTTTCTCAAAAGCAGAGTGTGTTTCTTGTAAAGCGAGCTAGAGTTTGTTTCCCAGGCCTAAATGGAGTTGAATCACATGCAGTTTCTGGTACTACGAGCAAGAGTTGTTTTCTGGTAAGAAGAGTCACTATTGCGCTGCCATTGCCATACACAGGACAAATAGCACTGGAGTCTGTTAACAGCAAGTACAGTGTATTGGACTGAAGAGGAGCTACTGTTCTTGTCAGGTTCCAAAGAAGACTTGAACTAGATATGGCCGTGTGTGTAGGAAGCACAGTTTTTTTGTTCTCAGCAAGCTCACTGTTTTGACCACATAGGAAACACAGTAGAGTAGAAGAGTGCTCTTTTCTCAAAAGCAGAGTGTGTTTCATGTAAGGCGAGCTAGCATTTGTTTCCCAGTCCTAAATGGAGTTGAATCACATGCAGTTTCTGGTCCATGAGCAAGAGTTGTTTTCTGGTAAGAAGAGTCACTATTGTGCTCCCATTGCCATCCACAGTGCAAATAGCACTGGCGTCTGTTCCCAGCAAGTACAGTGTATCAGACTGAAGAGGAGCTACCGTTCTTGTCAGTTTCCTAAGCAGAGTTGAACTAGATATGGCCCGTGTGTGTAGGAAGCACAGTTCTTATGTTCTGAGCAAGCTCACTGTTCTGGCCCTATAGGAAACACAGTAGAGTAGAAGAGTGCTCTTTTCTCTAAAGCAGAGTGTGTTTCTTGTAAGGCAAGCTATCGTTTGTTTCCCAGTTCTAAATGGAGTTGAATCACATGCAGTTTCTGGTCCTACGAGCAAAAGTTGTTTTATGGTAAGAAGAGTCACTATTGTGCTCCAATTGCCATATACAGGACAAAGAGCACTGGCGTCTGTTCCCAGCAAGTACAGTGTATTGGACTGAAGAGGATCTACTGTTCTTTCAGGTTCCTAAGCAGAATTGAACTAGATATGGCCGTGTGTGTAGGAAGCACAGTTCTTTTGTTCTGAGCAAGCTCACTGTTCGGACCCTATAGGAAACACAGAGGAGTAGAAGAGTGCGCTTTTCTCAAAAGCAGAGTGTGTTTCTTGTAAGGCGAGCTAGCGTTTGTTTCCCAGTCCTAAATGGAGTTGAATCACATGCAGTTTCTGGTCCTATGAGCAAGAGTTGTTTTCTGGTAAGGAAAGTCACTATTGTGTTCCCATTGCCCTACACAAGGCAAAGAGCACTCGCGTCTTTTCCCAGCAAGTACAGTGTATTGGACTGAATAGGAGCTACTGTTCTTGTCAGTTTACTAAGCAGAGTTGAACTAGATATGGCCCTTGTGTGTAGGAAGCACAGTTCTTTTGTTCTGAGCAAGCTCACTGTTTGGACCCCATAGGAAACACAGTAGAGTAGAAGAGTGCTCTTTTCTCTAAAGCAGAGTGTGTTTCTTGTAAGGCGAGCTACCTTTTGTTTCCCAGTCCTAAATGGAGTGGAATCACATGCAGTTTCTGGTCCTAAGAGCAAGAGTTGTTTTCTGGTAAAGAAAGTCACTATTGCGCTCCCATTGCCATACACAGTGCAAATAGCCCTCGCGTCTGTTCCCAGCACATACAGTGTATTGGACTGAAGAGGAGCTACTGTTCTTCTCAGTTTCCTAAGCAGAGTTGAACTAGATATGGCCCGTGTGTGTAGGAAGCACAGCTCTTTTTTTCTGAGCAAGCTCACTGTTCTGGCCCTATAGGAAACACAGTAGAGTAGAAGAGTGCTCTTTTCTCAAAAGCAGAGTGTGTTTCTTGTAAAGCGAGCTAGAGTTTGTTTCCCAGGCCTAAATGGAGTTGAATCACATGCAGTTTCTGGTACTATGAGCAAGAGTTGTTTTCTGGTAAAGAAAGTCACTATTGCGCTCCCATTGCCATACACAGTGCAAATAGCCCTAGCGTCTGTTCCCAGCAAGTACAGTGTATTGGACTGAAGAGGAGCTACTGTTCTTGTCAGGTTCCTAAGCAGACTTGAACTAGATATGGCCATGTGTGTAGGAAGCACAGTTTTTTTCTTCTCAGCAAGCTCACTGTTCGGAACACATAGGAAACACAGTAGAGTAGAAGAGTGCTCTTTTCTCAAAAGCAGAGTGTGTTTCATGTAAGGCGAGCTAGCATTTGTTTCCCAGACCTAAATGGAGTTGAATCACATGAAGTTTCTGGTCCTATGAGCAAGAGTTGTTTTATGGTAAGGAAAGTCACTATTGTGTTCCCATTGCCCTACACAAGGCAAATAGCACTCGCGTCTTTTCCCAGCAAGTACAGTGTATTGGACTAAATAGGAGCTACTCTTCTTGTCAGTTTACTAAGCAGAGTTGAATTAGATATGGCCCTTGTGTGTAGGAAGCACAGTTCTTTTGTTCTGAGCAAGCTCACTGTTTGGACCCCATAGGAAACACAGTAGAGTAGAAGAGTGCTCTGTTCTCTAAAGCAGAGTGTGTTTCTTGTAAGGCGAGCTACCATTTGTTTCCCAGTCCTAAATGGAGTGGAATCACATGCAGTTTCTGGTCCTAAGAGCAAGAGTTGTTTTCTGGTAAAGAAAGTCACTATTGCGCTCCCATTGCCATACACAGTGCAAATAGCCCTCGCGTCTGTTCCCAGCAAGTACAGTGTATTGGACTGAAGAGGAGCTACTGTTCTTCTCAGAATCCTAAGCAGAGTTGAACTAGATATGGCCCGTGTGTGTAGGAAGCACAGCTCTTTTTTTCTGAGCAAGCTCACTGTTCTGGCACTATAGGAAACACAGTAGAGTAGAAGAGTGCTCTTTTCTCAAAAGCAGAGTGTGTTTCTTGTAAAGCGAGCTAGAGTTTGTTTCCCAGGCCTAAATGGAGTGGAATCACATGCAGTTTGTGTTCCTACGAGCAAGAGTTCTTTTTTGGTAAGGAAAGTCACTATTGTGCTCCCATTGCCATACACAGTGCAAATAGCCCTCCCATCTGTTCCCAGCAAGTACAGTGTATTGGACTGAAGAGGCGCTACTGTTCTTCTCAGATTTCTAAGCAGAGTTGAACTAGATATGGCCCGTGTGTGTAGGAAGCACAGTTCTTTTTTTCTGAGCAAGCTCACTGTTCTGGCCCTATGGGAAACACAGTAGAGTAGAAGAGTGCTCTTTTCTCAAAAGCAGAGTGTGTTTCTTGTAAAGCGAGCTAGAGTTTGTTTCCCAGTCCTAAATGGAGTTGAATCACATGCAGTTTCTGGTCCACGAGCAAGAGTTGTTTTCTGGTAAGAAGAGTCACTATTGCTCTGCCATTGCCATACACAGGACAAATAGCACTGGCATCTGTTCCCAGCAAGTACAGTGTATTGGACTGAAGAGGATCTACTGTTCTTGTCAGGTTCCTAAGCAGACTTCAACTAGATATGGCCGTGTGTGTAGGAAGCACAGTTCTTTTGTTCTGAGCAAGCTCACTGTTCGGACCCTATAGGAAACACAGTAGAGTAGAAGAGTGCTCTTTTATCAAAAGCAGAGTGTGTTTATTGTAAGGCGAGCTAGCGTTTGTTTCCCAGTCCTAAATGGAGTTGAATCACATGCAGTTTCTGGTCCTATGAGCAAGAGTTGTTTTCTGGTAAGGAAAGTCACTATTGCGCTCCCATTGCCATACACAGTGCAAATAGCTCTCGCGTCTGTTCCCAGCAAGGACAGTGTATCGGACTGAAGAGGAGCTACTTTTCTTGTCAGTTTCCTAAGCAGAGTTGAAGTAGATATGGCCCGTGTGTAGGAAGCACAGTTCTTATGTTCTGAGCAAGTTCACTGTTCTGGCCCTATAGGAAACACAGAAGAGTAGAAGAGTGCTCATTTCTCTAAAGCAGAGTGTGTTTCTTGTAAGGCGAGCTAGCGTTTGTTTCCTAGTCCTAAATGGAGTTGAATCACATGCAGTTTCAGGTCCTACGAACAAGAGTTCTTTTCTGGTAAGGAAAGTCACATTGCGCTTCCATTGCCATACACAGTGCAAATAGCAATGGCGTTTGTTCCCAGCAAGTACAGTGTATTGGACTGGATAGGTGCTACTGTTCTTGTCAGTTTCCTAAGCAGAGTTGAACTAGATATGATGGGTGTTTGTAGGAAGCACAGTTCTTTTGTTCTTTGCAAGCTCACTGTTTGGACCCCATAGGAAACACAGTAGAGCAGAAGAGTGCTCTTTTCTCTAAAGCAGAGTGTGTTACTTGTAAGGCGAGCTAGCGTTTGTTTCGCAGTCCTAAATGGAGTTGAATCCCATGCAGTTTCTGGCACTACGAGCAAGAGTTGTTTTCAGGTAAAAAGAGTCACTATTGCGCTGCCATTTCCATACACAGGACAAATAGCACTGGCGTCTGTTCGGAGCAAGTACAGTGTATTGGGCTGAAGAGGATCTATTGTTCTTGTCAGGTTCCTAAGCAGACTTAAACTAGATATGGCCGTGTGTGTAGGGAGCACAGTTTTTTTGTTCTGAGCAAGCTCACTGTTCGGACCCCATAGGAAACACAGTAGAGTAGAAGAGTGCTTTTTTCTCAAAAGCAGAGTGTGTTTCTTTTAAGGTGAGCTAGCGTTTGTTTCCCATTCCTAAATGGAGTGGAATCACATGCAGTTTGTGTTCCTACGAGCAAGAGTTGTTTTCTAGTAAGGAAAGTCACTATTGTGCTCCCATTGCCATACACAGTGCAAATAGCCCTCCCATCTGTTCCCAGCAAGTACAGTGTATTGGAAAGAAGAGGAGCTACTGTTCTTGTCAGTTTCCTAAGCAGAGTTGAACTACATATGGCCCGTGTGTGTAGGAAGCACAGTTCTTTTTTTCTGAGCAAGCTCACTGTTCTGGCCCTATAGGAAACACAGTAGAGTAGAAGAGTGCTCTTTTCTCAAAAGCAGAGTGTGTTTCTTGTAAAGCGAGCTAGAGTTTGTTTCCCAGTCCTAAATGGAGTTGAATCACACGCAGTTTCTGGTCCATGAGCAAGTGTAGTTTTCTGGAAAGAAGAGTCACTATTGCGCTGCCATTGCCATACACAGGACAAATAGCATTGGCGTCTGTTCCCAGCAAGTACACTGTATTGGACTGAAGAGGATCTACTGTTCTTGTCAGGTTCCTAAGCAGACTTGAACTAGACATGGCCGTGTGTGTAGGAAGCACAGTTTTTTTGTTCTGAGCAAGCTCACTTTTCCGAACATATAGGAAACACAGTAGAGTAGAAGAGTGCTCTTTTCTCAAAAGCAGAGTGTGTTTCTTGGACGTCGAGCTAGCATTTGTTTCCCAGTCCTAAATGGAGTTGAGTCACATGCAGTTTTTTGTCCTACGAGCAAGAGTTGTTTTCTGGTAAGACGAGTCACTATTGTGCTCTAATTGCCATACACAGTGCAAATAGCACTCGCGTCTCTTCCCCGCAAGTACAGTGTATTGGAATGAAAAGGAGCTACTGTTCTTGTCAGTTTCTAAGCAGAGTTGAACTAGATATGGTCCTTGTGTGTAGGAAGCACAATTCTTTTGTTCTGAGCAAGCTCACTGTTCAGACCCCATAGGAAACACAGTAGAGTAGAAGAGTGCTCTTTTCTCAAAAGCAGAGTGTGTTTCATGTAAGGCGAGCTAGCATTTGTTTCCCAGACCTAAATGGAGTTGAATCACATGCAGTTTCTGGTCCTATGAGCAAGAGTTGTTTTATGGTAAGGAAAGTCACTATTGTGCTCCCATTGCCCTACACAAGGCAAATAGCACTCGCGTCTTTTCCCAGCAAGTACAGTGTATTGGACTGAATAGGAGCTACTGTTCTTGTCAGTTTACTAAGCAGAGTTGAACTAGATATGGTCCGTGTGTGTAGGAAGCACAGTTCTTTTGTTCTGAGCAAGCTCACTGTTTGGACCCCATAGGAAACACTGTAGAGTAGAAGAGTGCTCTTTTCTCTAAAGCAGAGTGTGTTTCTTGTAAGGCGAGCTACCGTTTGTTTCCCAGTCCTAAATGGAGTGGAATCACATGCAGTTTCTGGTCCTACGAGCAAGAGTTGTTTTCTGGTAAAGAAAGTCACTATTGTGCTCCCATTGCCATACACAGTGCAAATAGCCCTCGTGTCTGTTTCCAGCAAGTACAGTGTATTGCACTGAAGAGGAGCTACTGTTCTTCTCAGTTTCCTAAGCAGAGTTGAACTAGATATGGCCCGTGTGTGTAGGAAGCACAGTTCTTTTTTTTGGAGCAAGCTCACTGTTCTGGCCCTATAGGAAACACAGTAGAGTAGAAGAGTGCTCTTTTCTCAAAAGCAGAGTGTGTTTCTTGTAAAGCGAGCTAGAGTTTGTTTCCCAGGCCTAAATGGAGTTGAATCACATGCAGTTTCTGGTATTACGAGCAAGAGTTTTTTTCTGGTAAGAAGAGTCACTATTGCGCTGCCATTGCCATACACAGGACAAATAGCACTGGATTCTGTTCCCAGCAAGTACAGTGTATTGGACTGAAGAGGATCTACTGTTCTTGTCAGGTTCCTAAGCAGAATTGAACTAGATTTGGCCGTGTGGGTAGGAAGCACAGTTTTTTTGTTCTCAGCAAGCTCACTGTTCGGAACACATAGGAAACACAGTAGAGTAGAAGAGTGCTCTTTTCTCAAAAGCAGAGTGTGTTTCATGTAAGGCGAGCTAGCATTTGTTTCCCAGTCCTAAATGGAGTTGAATCACATGCAGTATCTGGTCCAACGAGCAAGAATTGTTTTCTGGTAAGGAAAGTCACTATTGCGCTCCCATTGCCATACACAGTGCAAATAGCACTGGCGTCTCTTCCCAGCAAGTACAGTGTACCAGACTGAAGAGGAGCTACTGTTCTTGTCAGTTTCCTAAGCAGAGTTGAACTAGATATGGCCCGTGTGTAGGAAGCACAGTTCTTTTGTTCTGAGCAAGCTCACTGTTCTGGCCCTATAGGAAACACAGTAAAGTAGAAGAGTGCTCTTTTCTCTAAAGCAGAGTTTGTTTCTTGTAAGGTGAGCTAGCTTTTGTTTCCCAGTCCTAAATGGAGTTGAAACACTTGAAGTTTCTGGTCCTATGAGCAAGAGTTGTTTTATGGTAAGAAGAGTCACTATTGCGCTGCCATTGCCATACACAGGACAAATAGCACTGGCGTCTGTTCCCAGCAAGTACAGTATATTGGAATGAAGAGGATCTACTGGTCTTGTCAGGTTCCTAAACAGAATTGAACTAGATATGGTCGTGTGAACGAAGCACAGTTCTTTTGTTCTGAGCAAGCTCACTGTTCGGACCCCATAGGAAGCACAGTAGAGTAGAAGAGTGCTCTTTTCTCAAAAGCAGAGTTGTTTCTTGTAAGGCAAGCTTGCGTTTGTTTCCAGTCCTAAATGGAGTTGAATCACATGCAGTTTCTGGTCCACGAGCAAGAATTGTTTTCTGGTAAGAAGAGTCACTATTGCGCTGCCATTGCCATACACAGGACAAATAGCACTGGCGTCTGTTCCCAGCAAGTACAGTGTATTGGACTGAAGAGGATCTACTGTTCTTCTCAGGTTCCTAAGCAGACTTGAACTAGATATGGCCGTGTGTGTAGGAAGCACCGTTCTTTTGTTCTGAGCAAGCTCACTCTTCGGACACTATAGGAAACACAGTAGTGTAGAAGAGTGCTCTTTTATCAAAAGCAGAGTGTGTTTCCTGTAAGGCGAGCTAGCGTTTGTTTCCCAGTCCTAAATGGAGTTGAATCACATGCAGTTTCAGGTCCTACGAACAAGAGTTCTTTTCTGGTAAGGAAAGTCACTATTTCGCTCCCATTGCCATACACAGTGCAAATAGCACTGGCGTCTGTTCCCAGCAAGTACAGTGTATCGGACTGAAGAGGAGCTACTTTTCTTGTCAGTTTCCTAAGCAGAGTTGAAGTAGATATGGCCCGTGTGTAGGAAGCACAGTTCTTATGTTCTGAGCAAGCTCACTGTTCTGGCCCTACAGGAAACACAGTAGAGTAGAAGAGTGCTCTTTTCTCTAAAGCAGAGTGTGTTTCTTGTAAGGCGAGCTAGCGTTTGTTTCCTAGTCCTAAATGGAGTTGAATCACATGCAGTTTCAGGTCCTACGAACAAGAGTTCTTTTCTGGTAAGGAAAGTCACATTGCGCTCCCATTGCCATACACAGTGCAAATAGCACTGGCGTCTGTTCCCAGCAAGTACAGTGTATTGTACTGGATAGGTGCTACTGTTCTTGTCAGTTTCCTAAGCAGAGTTGAACTAGATATGATGCGTGTTTTTAGGAAGCACAGTTCTTTTGTTCTTTGCAAGCTCACTGTTTGGACCCCATAGGAAACACAGTAGAGCAGAAGAGTGCTCTTTTCTCTAAAGCAGAGTGTGTTACTTGTAAGGCGAGCTAGCGTTTGTTTCACAGTCCTAAATGGAGTTGAATCCCATGCAGTTTCTGGTCCTACAAGCAAGAGTTGTTTTCTGGTAAAAAGAGTCACTATTGCGCTGCCATTGCCATACACAGGACAAATCGCACTGACGTCTGTTCGCAGCAAGTACAGTGTATTGGGCTGAAGAGGATCTATTGTTCTTGTCAGGTTCCTAAGCAGAATTGAACTAGATATGGCCATGTGTGTAGGAAGCACAGTTCTTTTGTTCTGACCAAGTTCAGTGTTCGGACTCCATAGGAAACACAGTAGAGTAGAAGAGTGCTCTTTTCTCAAAAGCAGAGTGTGTTTCTTGTAAGGTGAGCTAGCGTTTGTTTCCCAGTCCTAAATGGAGTTGAGTCACATGCAGTTTTTTGTCCTACGAGCAAGATTTGTTTTATGGTAAGACGAGTCACTATTGTGCTCCAATTGCCATACACAGTGCAAATAGCACTTTCGTCTCTTCCCTGCAAGTACAGTGTATTGGACTGAAGAGGAGCTTCTGTTCTTGTCAGTTTCCTAAGCAGAGTTGAACTAGATATGGCCCTTGTGTGTAGGAAGCACAGTTCTTTTGTTCTGAGCAAGCTCACTGTTCGGACCCCATAGGAAACACAGTAGAGTAGAAGAGTGCTCTTTTCTCAAAAGCAGAGTGTGTTTCATGTAAGGCGAGCTAGCATTTGTTTCCCAGACCTAAATGGAGTTGAATCACATGAAGTTTCTGGTCCTATGAGCAAGATTTGTTTTATGGTAAGGAAAGTCACTACTGTGTTCCCATTGCCCTACACAAGGCAAAGAGCACACGCGTCTTTTCCCAGCAAGTACAGTGTATTGGACTGAATAGGAGCTACTCTTCTTGTCAGTTTACTAAGCAGAGTTGAACTAGATATGGCCCTTGTGTGTAGGAAGCACAGTTCTTTTGTTCTGAGCAAGCTCACTGTTCTGGCCCTATGGGAAACACAGTAGAGTAGAAGAGTGCTCTTTTCTCTAAAGCAGAGTGTGTTTCTTGTAAGGCGAGCTACCGTTTGTTTCCCAGTCCTAAATGGAGTGGAATCACATGCAGTTTCTGGTCCTACGAGCAAGAGTTGTTTTCTGGTAAAGAAAGTCACTATTGCGCTCCCATTGCCATACACAGTGCAAATAGCCCTCGCGTCTGTTCCTAGCAAGTACAGTGTATTGGACTGAAGAGGAGCTACTGTTCTTCTCAGTTTCCTAAGCAGAGTTGAACTAGATATGGCCCGTGTGTGTAGGAAGCACAGCTCTTTTTTTCTGAGCAAGCTCACTGTTCTGGCCCTATAGGAAACACAGTAGAGTACAAGAGTGCTCTTTTCTCAAAAGCAGAGTGTGTTTCTTGTAAGGTGAGCTAGCGTTTGTTTCCCAGTCCTAAATGGAGTTGAGTCACATGCAGTTTTTTGTCCTACGAGCAAGATTTGTTTTATGGTAAGACGAGTCACTATTGTGCTCCAATTGCCATACACAGGGCAAATAGCACTTTCGTCTCTTCCCTGCAAGTACAGTGTATTGGACTGAAGAGGAGCTTCTGTTCTTGTCAGTTTCCTAAGCAGAGTTGAACTAGATATGGCCCTTGTGTGTAGGAAGCACAGTTCTTTTGTTCTGAGCAAGCTCACTGTTCGGACCCCATAGGAAACACAGTAGAGTAGAAGAGTGCTCTTTTCTCAAAAGCAGAGTGTGTTTCATGTAAGGCGAGCTAGCATTTGTTTCCCAGACCTAAATGGAGTTGAATCACATGAAGTTTCTGGTCCTATGAGCAAGAGTTGTTTTATGGTAAGGAAAGTCACTATTGTGTTCCCATTGCCCTACACAAGGCAAATAGCACTGGCGTCTGTTCCCAGCAAGTACAGTGTATTGGACTGAATAGGAGCTACTCTTCTTGTCAGTTTACTAAGCAGAGTTGAACTAGATATGGCCCTTGTGTGTAGGAAGCACAGTTCTTTTGTTCTGAGCAAGCTCACTGTTTGGACCCCATAGGAAACACAGTAGAGTAGAAGAGTGCTCTTTTCTCTAAAGCAGAGTGTGTTTCTTGTAAGGCGAGCTACCGTTTGTTTCCCAGTCCTAAATGGAGTGGAATCACATGCAGTTTCTGGTCCTACGAGCAAGAGTTGTTTTCTGTAAAGAAAGTCACTATTGCGCTCCCATTGCCATACACAGTGCAAATAGCCCTTGCGTCTGTTCCCAGCAAGTACAGTGTATTGGACTGAAGAGGAGCTACTGTTCTTCTCAGTTTCCTAAGCAGAGTTGAACTAGATATGGCCCGTGTGTGTAGGAAGCACAGCTCTTTTTTTCTGAGCAAGCTCACTGTTCTGGCCCTATAGGAAACACAGTAGAGTAGAAGAGTGCTCTTTTCTCAAAGCAGAGTGTGTTTCTTGTAAAGCGAGCTAGAGTTTGTTTCCCAGGCCTAAATGGAGTTGAATCACATGCAGTTTCTGGTACTACGAGCAAGAGTTGTTTTCTGGTAAGAAAGTCACTATTGTGCTCCCATTGCCATACACAGTGCAAATAGCCCTCGCGTCTGTTCCCAGCAAGTACAGTGTATTGGACTGAAGAGGAGCTACTGTTCTTGTCAGTTTCCTAAGCAGAGTTGAACTAGATATGGCCCGTGTGTGTAGGAAGCACAGCTCTTTTTTTCTGAGCAAGCTCACTGTTCTGGCCCTATAGGAAACACATTAGAGTAGAAGAGTGCTCTTTTCTCAAAAGCAGAGTGTGTTTCTTGTAAAGCGAGCTAGAGTTTGTTTCCCAGGCCTAAATGGAGTTGAATCACATGCAGTTTCTGGTACTACGAGCAAGAGTTGTTTTCTGGTAAGAAGAGTCACTATTGCGCTGCCATTGCCATACACAGGACAAATAGCACTGGAGTCTGTTAGCAGCAAGTACAGTGTATTGGACTGAAGAGGAGCTACTGTTCTTGTCAGGTTCCTAAGCAGACTTGAACTAGATATGGCCGTGTGTGTAGGAAGCACAGTTTTTTTGTTCTCAGCAAGCTCACTGTTTTGACCACATAGGAAACACAGTAGAGTAGAAGAGTGCTCTTTTCTCAAAAGCAGAGTGTGTTTCATGTAAGGCGAGCTAGCATTTGTTTCCCAGTCCTAAATGGAGTTGAATCACATGCAGTTTCTGGTCCATGAGCAAGAGTTGTTTTCTGGTAAGAAGAGTCACTATTGTGCTCCATTGCCATCCACAGTGCAAATAGCACTGGCGTCTGTTCCAGCAAGTACAGTGTATCGGACTGAAGAGGAGCTACCGTTCTTGTCAGTTTCCTAAGCAGAGTTGAACTAGATATGGCCCGTGTGTGTAGGAAGCACAGTTCTTATATTCTGAGCAAGCTCACTGTTCTGGCCCTATAGGAAACACAGTAGAGTAGAAGAGTGCTCTTTTCTCTAAAGCAGAGTGTGTTTCTTGTAAGGCAAGCTATCGTTTGTTTCCCAGTTCTAAATGGAGTTGAATCACATGCAGTTTCTGGTCCTAGGAGCAAAAGTTGTTTTATGGTATGAAGAGTCACTATTGTGCTCCAATTGCCATATACAGGACAAAGAGCACTGGCGTCTGTTCCCAGCAAGTACAGTGTATTGGACTGAAGAGGATCTACTGTTCTTTCAGGTTCCTAAGCAGAATTGAACTAGATATGGCCGTGTGTGTAGGAAGCACAGTTCTTTTGTTCTGAGCAAGCTCACTGTTCGGACCCTATAGGAAACACAGAGGAGTAGAAGAGTGCGCTTTTCTCAAAAGCAGAGTGTGTTTCTTGTAAGGCGAGCTAGCGTTTGTTTCCAGTCCTAAATGGAGTTGAATCACATGCAGTTTCTGGTCCTATGAGCAAGAGTTGTTTTCTGGTAAGGAAAGTCACTATTGTGTTCCCATTGCCCTACACAAGGCAAATAGCACTCGCGTCTTTTCCCAGCAAGTACAGTGTATTGGACTGAATAGGAGCTACTGTTCTTCTCAGTTTCCTAAGCAGAGTTGAACTAGATATGGCCCGTGTGTGTAGGAAGCACAACTCTTTTTTCTGAGTAAACTCACTGTTCTGGCCCTATAGGAAACACAGTAGAGTAGAAGAGTGCTCTTTTCTCAAAAGCAGAGTGTGTTTCTTGTAAAGCGAGCTAGAGTTTGTTTCCCAGGCCTAAATGGAGTTGAATCACATGCAGTTTCTGGTACTACGAGCAAGAGTTGTTTTCTGGTAAAGAAGTCACTATTGCGCTCACCATTGCCATACACAGTGCAAATAGCCCTCGCGTCTGTTCCCAGCAAGTACAGTGTATTGGACTGAAGAGGAGCTACTGTTCTTGTCAGGTTCCTAAGCAGACTTGAACTAGATATGGCCGTGTGTGTAGGAAGCACAGTTTTTTTCTTCTCAGCAAGCTCACTGTTCGGACCCCATAGGAAACACAGTAGAGTAGAAGAGTGCTCTTTTCTCAAAAGCAGAGTGTGTTTCATGTAAGGCGAGCTAGCATTTGTTTCCCAGACCTAAATGGAGTTGAATCACATGCAGTTTCTGGTCCTATGAGCAAGAGTTGTTTTATGGTAAGGAAAGTCACTATTGTGTTCCCATTGCCCTACACAAGGCAAATAGCACTCGCGTCTTTTCCAGCAAGTACAGTGCATTGGACTGAATAGGAGCTACTCTTCTTGTCAGTTTACTAAGCAGAGTTGAATTAGATATGGCCGTGTGTGTAGGGAAGCACAGTTCTTTTGTTCTGAGCAAGCTCACTGTTCGGACCCTATAGGAAACACAGAGGAGTAGAAGAGTGCGCTTTTCCCAAAAGCAGAGTGTGTTTCTTGTAAGGCGAGCTAGCGTTTGTTTCCCAGTCCTAAATGGAGTTGAATCCCATGCAGTTTCTGGTACTACGAGCAAGAGTCTTTTTCTGGTAAAAAGAGTCACTATTGAGCTGCCATTGCCATTCACAGGACAAATAGCACTGGCGTCTGTTCGCAGCAAGTACAGTATATTGGGCTGAAGAGGATCTATTGTTCTTGTCAGGTTCCTAAGCAGACTTGAACTAGATATGGCCGTGTGTGTAGGAAGCACAGGTTTTTTGTTCTGAGCAAGCTCACTGTTCGGACCCCATAGGAAACACAGTAGAGTAGAAGAATCTTATTCTCAAAAGCCGAGTTGTGTTTCTTTTAAGCAAGCTAGCGTTTGTTTCCCATTCCTAAATGGAGTGGAATCACATGCAGTTTGTGTTCCTACAAGCAAGAGTTGTTTTCTGGTAAGGAAAGTCACTATTGTGCTCCCATTGCCATACACAGTGCAAATAGCCCTTCCATCTGTTCCCAGCAAGTACAGTGTATTGGACTGAAGAGGAGCTACTGTTCTTCTCAGTTTCCTAAGCAGAGTTGAACTAGATATGGCCCGTGTGTGTAGGAAGCACAGCTCTTTTTTTCTGAGCAAGCTCACTGTTCTGGCCCTATAGGAAACACAGTAGAGTAGAAGAGTGCTCTTTTCTCAAAAGCAGAGTGTGTTTCTTGTAAAGCGAGCTAGAGTTTGTTTCCCAGGCCTAAATGGAGTTGAATCACATGCAGTTTCTGGTCCTACGAGCAAGAGTTGTTTTCTGGTAAAGAAAGTCACTATTGTGCTCCCATTGCCATACACAGTGCAAATAGCCTCGCGTCTGTTCCCAGCAAGTACAGTGTATTGGACTGAAGAGGAGCTACTGTTCTTGTCAGTTTCCTAAGCAGAGTTGAACTAGATATGGCCCGTGTGTGTAGGAAGCACAGCTCTTTTTTTCTGAGCAAGCTCACTGTTCTGGCCCTATAGGAAACACATTAGAGTAGAAGAGTGCTCTTTTCTCAAAAGCAGAGTGTGTTTCTTGTAAAGCGAGCTAGAGTTTGTTTCCCAGGCCTAAATGGAGTTGAATCACATGCAGTTTCTGGTACTACGAGCAAGAGTTGTTTCCTGGTAAGAAGAGTCACTATTGCGCGGCCATTGCCATACACAGGACAAATAGCACTGGAGTCTGTTAGCAGCAAGTACAGTGTATTGGACTGAAGAGGATCTACTGTTCTTGTCAGGTTCCTAAGCAGACTTGAACTAGATATGGCCGTGTGTGTCGGAAGCACAGTTTTGTTCTCAGCAAGCTCACTGTTTTGACCACATAGGAAAAACAGTAGAGTAGAAGAGTGCTCTTTTCTCAAAAGCAGAGTGTGTTTCATGTAAGGCGAGCTAGCATTTGTTTCCCAGTCCTAAATGGAGTTGAATCACATGCAGTTTCTGGTCCATGAGCAAGAGTTGTTTTCTGGTAAGAAGAGTCACTATTGTGCTCCCATTGCCATCCACAGTGCAAATAGCACTGGCGTCTGTTCCCAGCAAGTACAGTGTATCAGACTGAAGAGGAGCTACTGTTCTTGTCAGTTTCCTAAGCAGAGTTGAACTAGATATGGCCCGTGTGTGTAGGAAGCACAGTTCTTATGTTCTGAGCAAGCTCACTGTTCTGGCCCTATAGGAAACACAGTAGAGTAGAAGAGTGCTCTTTTCTCTAAAGCAGAGTGTGTTTCTTGTAAGGCAAGCTATCGTTTGTTTCCCAGTTCTAAATGGAGTTGAATCACATGCAGTTTCTGGTCCTATGAGCAAAAGTTGTTTTATGGTAAGAAGAGTCACTATTGTGCTCCAATTGCCATATACAGGACAAAGAGCACTGGCGTCTGTTCCCAGCAAGTACAGTGTATTGGACTGAAGAGGATCTACTGTTCTTTCAGGTTCCTAAGCAGAATTGAACTAGATATGGCCGTGTGTGTAGGAAGCACAGTTCTTTTGTTCTGAGCAAGCTCACTGTTCGGACCCTATAGGAAACACAGAGGAGTAGAAGAGTGCGCTTTTCTCAAAAGCAGAGTGTGTTTCTTGTAAGGCGAGCTAGCGTTTTTTTCCCAGTCCTAAATGGAGTTGAATCACATGCAGTTTCTGGTCCTATGAGCAAGAGTTGTTTTCTGGTAAGGAAAGTCACTATTGTGTTCCCATTGCCCTACACAAGGCAAATAGCACTCGCGTCTGTTCCCAGCAAGTACATTGTATCGGACTGAAGAGGAGCTACTGTTCTTGTCAGTTTCCTAAGCAGAGTGGACCTAGTTATGGCCCGTGTGTAGGAAGCACAGCTCTTTTGTTCTGAGCAAGCTCACTGTTCTGGCCCTATAGGAAACACAGTAGAGTAGAAGAGTGCTCTTTTCTCTAAAGCAGAGTGTGTTTCTTGTAAGGCGAGCTAGCGTTTGTTTCCCAGTCCTAAATGGAGTTGAATCACATGCAGTTTCTAGTCCTACGAGCAAGAGTTGTTTTATGGTAAGAAGAGTCACTTTCCGCTGCCATTGCCATACACAGGACAAATAGCACTGGCGTCTGTTCCCAGCAAGTACAGTGTATTGGACTGAAGAGGATCTACTGTTCTTGTCAGGTTCCTAAGCAGAATTGAACTACATATGGCCATGTGTGTAGGAAGCACAGTTCTTTTGTTCTGAGCAAGTTCAGTGTTCGGACTCCATAGGAAACACAGTAGAGTAGAAAAGTGCTCTTTTCTCAAAAGCAGAGTGTGTTTCTTGTAAGGCGAGCTAGCGTTTGTTTCCCAGTCCTATATGGAGTTGAGTCACATGCAGTTTTTGTCCTACGAGCAAGAGTTGTTTTCTGGTAAGACGAGTCACTATTGTGCTCTAATTGCCATACACAGTGCAAATAGCACTCGCGTCTCTTCCCCGCAAGTACAGTGTATTGGACTGAAAAGGAGCTACTGTTCTTGTCAGTTTCCTAAGCAGAGTTGAACTAGATATGGCCCTTGTGTGTAGGAAGCACAGTTCTTTTGTTCTGAGCAAGCTCACTGTTCAGACCCCATAGGAAACACAGTAGAGTAGAAGAGTGCTCTTTTCTCAAAAGCAGAGTGTGTTTCATGTAAGGCGAGCTAGCATTTGTTTCCCAGACCTAAATGGAGTTGAATCACATGCAGTTTCTGGTCCTATGAGCAAGAGTTGTTTTATGGTAAGGAAAGTCACTATTGTGCTCCCATTGCCCTACACAAGGCAAATAGCACTCGCGTCTTTTCCCAGCAAGTACAGTGTATTGGACTGAATAGGAGCTACTGTTCTTGTCAGTTTACTAAGCAGAGTTGAACTAGATATGGTCCGTGTGTGTAGGAAGCACAGTTCTTTTGTTCTGAGCAAGCTCACTGTTTGGACCCCATAGGAAACACAGTAGAGTAGAAGAGTGCTCTTTTCTCTAAAGCAGAGTGTGTTTCTTGTAAGGCGAGCTACCGTTTGTTTCCCAGTCCTAAATGGAGTGGAATCACATGCAGTTTCTGGTCCTATGAGCAAGAGTTGTTTTCTGGTAAAGAAAGTCACTATTGCGCTCCCATTGCCATACACAGTGCAAATAGCCCTCCCATCTGTTCCCAGCAAGTACAGTGTATTGGACTGAAGAGGAGCTACTGTTCTTCTCAGTTTCCTAAGCAGAGTTGAACTAGATATGGCCCGTGTTTGTAGGAAGCACAGTTCTTTTTTTCTGAGCAAGCTCACTGTTCTGGCCCTATAGGAAACACAGTAGAGTAGAAGAGTGCTCTTTTCTCAAAAGCAGAGTGTGTTTCTTGTAAAGCGAGCTAGAGTTTGTTTCCCAGGCCTAAATGGAGTTGAATCACATGCAGTTTCTGGTACTACGAGCAAGAGTTGTTTTCTGGTAAGAAGAGTCACTATTGCGCTGCCATTGCCATACACAGGACAAATAGCACTGGAGTCTGTTCCCAGCAAGTACAGTGTATTGGACTGAAGAGGAGCTACTGTTCTTGTCAGTTTCCTAAGCAGAGTTGAACTAGATATGGGCCGTGTGTGTAGGAAGCACAATTTTTTTTCTGAGAAAGCTCACTGTTCTGGCACTGTAGGAAACACAGTAGAGTAGAAGACTGCTCTTTTCTCTAAAGCAGAGTGTGTTTCCTGTAAGGCGAGCTATCGTTTGTTTCCCAGTCCTAAATGGAGTTGAATCACATGCAGTTTCTGGTCCTACGAGCAAGATTTGTTTTATGGTAAGAAGAGTCACTATTGTGCTCCAATTGCCATATACAGGACAAAGATCACTGGCGTCTGTTCCCAGCAAGTACAGTGTATTGGACTGAAGAGGATCTACTGCTCTTTCAGGTTCCTAAGCAGAATTGAACTAGATATGGCCGTGTGTGTAGGAAGCACAGTTCTTTTGTTCTGAGCAAGCTCACTGTTCGGACCCTATAGGAAACACAGTAGAGTAGAAGAGTGCGCTTTTCTCAAAAGCGGAGTGTGTTTCTTGTAAGGCGAGCTAGCGTTTGTTTCCCAGTCCTAAATGGAGTTGAATCACATGCAGTTTCTAGTCCTATGAGCAAGAGTTGTTTTCTGGTAAGGAAAGTCACTATTGCGCTCCCATTGCCATACACAGTGCAAATAGCACTCGCGTCTGTTCCCAGCAAGTACAGTGTATCGGACTGAAGAGGAGCTTCTTTTCTTGTCAGTTTCCTAAGCAGAGTTGAAGTAGATATGGCCCGTGTGTGTAGGAAGCACAGTTCTTATGTTCTGAGCAAGCTCACTGTTCTGGTCCTATAGGAAACACAGTAGAGTAGAAGAGTGCTCTTTTCTCTAAAGCAGAGTGTGTTTCTTGTAAAGCGAGCTATCGTTTGTTTACCAGTCCTAAATGGAGTTGAATCACATGCAGTTTCTGGTCCTACGAGCAAGAGTTGTTTTCTGGTAAAAAAGAGTCACTATTGCGCTGCCATTGCCATACACAGGACAAATAGCACTGGCGTCTGTTTGCAGCAAGTACAGTATATTGGGCTAAAGAGGATCTATTGTTCTTGTCAGGTTCCTAAGCAGACTTGAACTAGATATGGCCGTGTGTGTAGGAAGCACAGTTTTTTTGTTCTGAGCAAGCTCACTGTTCGGACCCCATAGGAAACACAGTAGAGTAGAAGAGTGCTTTTTTCTCAAAAGCAGAGTGCGTTTCTTTTAAGGCGAGCTAGCGTTTGTTTCCCATTCCTAAATGGAGTGGAATCACATGCAGTTTGTGTTTCTACGAGCAAGAGTAGTTTTCTAGTAAGGAAAGTCACTATTGTGCTCCCATTGCAATACACAGTGCAAATAGCCCTCCCATCTGTTCCCAGCAAGTACAGTGTATTGGAAAGAAGAGGAGCTACTGTTCTTGTCAGTTTCCTAAGCAGAGTTGAACTACATATGGCCCCTGTGTTTAGGAAGCACAGTTCTTTTTTTCTGAGCAAGCTCACTGTTCTGGCCTTATGGGAAACACAGTAGAGTAGAAGAGTGCTCTTTTCTCAAAAGCAGAGTGTGTTTCTTGTAAAGTGAGCTAGAGTTTGTTTCCCAGTCCTAAATGGAGTTGAATCACATGCAGTTTCTGGTCCATGAGCAAGAGTAGTTTTCTGGTAAGAAGAGTCACTATTGCGCTGCCATTGCCATACACAGGACAAATAGCATTGGCGTCTGTTCCCAGCAAGTACACTGTATTGGACTGAAGAGGATCTACTGTTCTTGTCAGGTTCCTAAGCAGACTTGAACTAGACATGGCCGTGTGTGTAGGAAGCACAGTTTTTTTGTTCTGAGCAAGCTCACTTTTCCGAACCTATAGGAAACACAGTAGAGTAGAAGAGTGCTCTTTTCTCAAAAGCAGAGTGTGTTTCTTGGACGTCGAGCTAGCCTTTGTTTCCCAGTCCTAAATGGAGTTGAGTCACATGCAGTTTTTTGTCCTACGAGCAAGAGTTGTTTTCTGGTAAGACGAGTCACTATTGTGCTCTAATTGCCATACACAGTGCAAATAGCACTCGCGTCTCTTCCCCGCAAGTACAGTGTATTGGACTGAAAAGGAGCTACTGTTCTTGTCAGTTTCCTAAGCAGAGTTGAACTAGATATGGCCCTTGTGTGTAGGAAGCACAGTTCTTTTGTTCTGAGTAAGCTCACTGTTCGGACGCCATAGGAAACACAGTAGAGTAGAAGAGTGCTCTTTTCTCAAAAGCAGAGTGTGTTTCATGTAAGGCGAGCTAGCATTTGTTTCCCAGACCTAAATGGAGTTGAATCACATGCAGTTTCTGGTCCTATGAGCAAGAGTTGTTTTATGGTAAGGAAAGTCACTATTGTGCTCCCATTGCCCTACACAAGGCAAATAGCACTCGCGTCTTTTCCCAGCAATACACTGTATTGGACTGAATAGGAGCTACTGTTCTTGTCAGTTTACTAAGCAGAGTTGAACTAGACATGGCCGTGTGTGTAGGAAGCACAGTTCTTTTGTTCTGAGCAAGCTCACTGTTTGGACCCCATAGGAAACACTGTAGAGTAGAAGAGTGCTCTTTTCTCTAAAGCAGAGTGTGTTTCTTGTAAGGCGAGCTACCGTTTGTTTCCCAGTAATAAATGGAGTGGAATCACATGCAGTTTCTGGTCCTACGAGCAAGAGTTGTTTTCTGGTAAAGAAAGTCACTATTGCGCTCCCATTGCCCTACACAGTGCAAATAGCCCTCGCGTCTGTTCCCAGCAAGTACAGTGTATTGCACTGAAGAGGAGCTACTGTTCTTCTCAGTTTCCTAAGCAGAGTTGAACTAGATATGGCCCGTGTGTGTAGGAAGCACAGTTCTTTTTTTTGGAGCAAGCTCACTGTTCTTGCCCTATAGGAAACAGAGTAGAGTAGAAGAGTGCTCTTTTCTCAAAAGCAGAGTGTGTTTCTTGTAAAGCGAGCTAGAGTTTGTTTCCCAGGCCTAAATGGAGTTGAATCACATGCAGTTTCTGGTATTACGAGCAAGAGTTGTTTTCTGGTAAGAAGAGTCACTATTGCGCTGCCATTGCCATACACAGGACAAATAGCACTGGAGTCTGTTCCCAGCAAGTACAGTGTATTGGACTGAAGAGGATCTACTGTTTTTTTCAGGTTCCTAAGCAGACTTGAACTAGATATGGCCGTGTGTGTAGGAAGCACAGTTTTTTTGTTCTCAGCAAGCTCACTGTTCGGAACACATAGGAAACACAGTAGAGTAGAAGAGTGCTCTTTTCTCAAAAGCAGAGTATGTTTCATGTAAGGCGAGCTAGCATTTGTTTCCCAGTCCTAAATGGAGTTGAATCACATGTAGTATTTGGTCCAACGAGCAAGAGTTGTTTTCTGGTAAGGAAAGTCACTATTGCGCTCCCATTGCCATACACAGTGCAAATAGCACTGGCGTCTGTTCCCAGCAAGTACAGTGTACCGGACTGAAGAGGAGCTACTGTTCTTGTCAGTTTCCTAAGCAGAGTTGAACTAGATATGGCCCGTGTGTAGGAAGCACAGTTCTTTTGTTCTGAGCAAGCTCACTGTTCTGGCCCTATAGGAAACACAGTAAAGTAGAAGAGAGCTCTTTTCTCTAAAGCAGAGGGTGTTTCTTGTAAGGTGAGCTAGCTTTTGTTTCCCAGTCCTAAATGGAGTTGAAACACTTGCAGTTTCTGATCCTATGAGCAAGAGTTGTTTTATGGTAAGAAGAGTCACTATTGCGCTGCCATTGCCATACACAGGACAAATAGCACTGGCGTCTGTTCCCAGCAAGTACAGTATATTGGAATGAAGAGGATGTACTGTTCTTGTCAGGTTCCTAAACAGAATTGAACTAGATATGGTCGTGTGTACGAAGCACAGTTCTTTTGTTCTGAGCAAGCTCACTGTTCGGACCCCATAGGAAGCACAGTAGAGTAGAAGAGTGCTCTTTTCTCAAAAGCAGAGTGTGTTTCTTGTAAGGCAAGCTTGCGTTTGTTTCCAGTCCTAAATGGAGTGGAATCACATGCAGTTTCTGGTCTTACGAGCAAGAGTTGTTTTCTGGTAAGGAAAGTCACTATTGCACTCCCATTGCCATACACAGTGCAAATAGCACATGCGTCTGTTCCAAGCAAGTACAGTGTATTGGAATGAAGAGGAGCTACTGTTCTTGTCAGGTTCCTAAGCAGAGTTGAACTTGATATGGGCCGTGTGTGTAGGAAGCACAGTTCTTATGTTCTGAGCAAGCTCACTGTTCTGGCCCTATAGGAAACACAGTAGAGTAGAAGAGTGCTCTTTTCTCTAAAGCAGATTGTGTTTCTTTTAAGGCGAGCTAGCGTTTGTTTCCCAGTCTTAAATGGATTTGAGTCACATGCAGTTTTTTGTCCTACGAGCAAGAGTTGTTTTCTGGTAAGACGAGTCACTATTGCGCTCCCATTGCCATACACAGTGCAAATAGCACTCACGTCTGTTCCCAGCAAGTACAGTGTATTGCACTGAAGAGGAGCTACTGTTCTTCTCAGTTTCCTAAGCAGAATTGAACTAAATATGGCCGTGTGTGTAGGAAGCACAGTTCTTTTGTTCTGAGCAAGCTCACTGTTCTGGCCCTATAGGAAACACAGTAGAGTAGAAGAGTGCTCTTTTCTCAAAAGCAGAGTGTGTTTCTTGTAAAGCGAGCTAGAGTTTGTTTCCCAGGCCTAAATGGAGTTGAATCACATGCAGTTTCTGGTATTACGAGCAAGAGTTGTTTTCTGGTAAGAAGAGTCACTATTGCGCTGCCATTGCCATACACAGGACAAATAGCACTGGAGTCTGTTCCCAGCAAGTACAGTGTATTGGACTGAAGAGGATCTACTGTTTTTTTCAGGTTCCTAAGCAGACTTGAACTAGATATGGCCGTGTGTGTAGGAAGCACAGTTTTTTTGTTCTCAGCAAGCTCACTGTTCGGAACACATAGGAAACACAGTAGAGTAGAAGAGTGCTCTTTTCTCAAAAGCAGAGTATGTTTCATGTAAGGCGAGCTAGCATTTGTTTCCCAGTCCTAAATGGAGTTGAATCACATGTAGTATTTGGTCCAACGAGCAAGAGTTGTTTTCTGGTAAGGAAAGTCACTATTGCGCTCCCATTGCCATACACAGTGCAAATAGCACTGGCGTCTGTTCCCAGCAAGTACAGTGTACCGGACTGAAGAGGAGCTACTGTTCTTGTCAGTTTCCTAAGCAGAGTTGAACTAGATATGGCCCGTGTGTAGGAAGCACAGTATTTTTGTTCTGAGCAAGCTCACTGTTCTGGCCCTATAGGAAACACAGTAAAGTAGAAGAGAGCTCTTTTCTCTAAAGCAGAGGGTGTTTCTTGTAAGGTGAGCTAGCTTTTGTTTCCCAGTCCTAAATGGAGTTGAAACACTTGCAGTTTCTGATCCTATGAGCAAGAGTTGTTTTATGGTAAGAAGAGTCACTATTGCGCTGCCATTGCCATACACAGGACAAATAGCACTGGCGTCTGTTCCCAGCAAGTACAGTATATTGGAATGAAGAGGATGTACTGTTCTTGTCAGGTTCCTAAACAGAATTGAACTAGATATGGTCGTGTGTACGAAGCACAGTTCTTTTGTTCTGAGCAAGCTCACTGTTCGGACCCCATAGGGAACACAGTAGAGTAGAAGAGTGCTCTTTTCTCAAAAGCAGAGTGTGTTTCTTGTAAGGCAAGCTTGCGTTTGTTTCCAGTCCTAAATGGAGTGGAATCACATGCAGTTTCTGGTCTTACGCGCAAGAGTTGTTTTCTGGTAAGGAAAGTCACTATTGCACTCCCATTGCCATACACAGTGCAAATAGCACATGCGTCTGTTCCAAGCAAGTACAGTGTATTGGAATGAAGAGGAGCTACTGTTCTTGTCAGTTTCCTAAGCAGAATGGAACTAAATATGGCCGTGTGTGTAGGAAGCACAGTTCTTTTGTTCTGAGCAAGCTCACTGTTCAGACCACATAGGGAACACAGTAGAGTAGAAGAGTGCTCTTTTCTCAAAAGCAGAGTGTGTTTCATGTAAGGCGAGCTAGCATTTGTTTCCCAGACCTAAATGGAGTTGAATCACATGCAGTTTCTGGTCCTATGAGCAAGAGTTGTTTTATGGTAAGGAAAGTCACTATTGTGTTCCCATTGCCCTACACAAGGCAAATAGCACTCGCGTCTTTTCCCAGCAAGTACAGTGTATTGGACTGAATAGGAGCTACTCTTCTTGTCAGTTTACTAAGCAGAGTTGAATTAGATATGGCCCTTGTGTGTAGGAAGCACAGTTCTTTTGTTCTGAGCAAGCTCACTGTTTGGACCCCATAGGAAACACAGTAGAGTAGAAGAGTGCTCTGTTCTCTAAAGCAGAGTGTGTTTCTTGTAATGCGAGCTACCGTTTGTTTCCCAGTCCTAAATGGAGTGGAATCACATGCAGTTTCTGGTCCTAAGAGCAAGTGTTGTTTTCTGGTAAAGAAAGACACTATTGCGCTCCCATTGCCATACACAGTGCAAATAGCCCTCGCGTCTGTTCCCAGCAAGTACAGTGTATTGGACTGAAGAGGAGCTACTGTTCTTCTCAGTATCCTAAGCAGAGTTGAACTAGATATGGCCCGTGTGTGTAGGAAGCACAGCTCTTTTTTTCTGAGCAAGCTCACTGTTCTGGCACTATAGGAAACACAGTAGAGTAGAAGAGTGCTCTTTTCTCAAAAGCAGAGTGTGTTTCTTGTAAAGCGAGCTAGAGTTTGTTTCCCAGGCCTAAATGGAGTTGAATCACATGCAGTTTCTGGTACTACGAGCAAGAGTTGTTTTCTGGTAAGAAGAGTCACTATTGCGCTGCCATTGCCATACACAGGACAAATAGCACTGGAGTCTGTTCCCAGCAAGTACAGTGTATTGGACTGAAGAGGATCTACTGTTCTTGTCAGGTTCCTAAGCAGACTTGAACTAGATATGGCCGTGTGTAGGAAGCACAGTTTTTTTGTTCTCAGCAAGCTCACTGTTCGGAACACATAGGAAACACAGTAGAGTAGAAGAGTGCTTTTTTCTCATAAGCAGAGTGTGTTTCTTGTAAGGCGAGCTAGCGTTTGTTTCCCAGTCCTAAATGGAGTTGAATCACATGCAGTTTCTGGTCCATGAGCAAGAGTTGTTTTCTGGTAAGAAGAGTCACTATTGTGCTTCCATTGCCATCCACAGTGCAAATAGCACTGGCGTCTGTTCCCAGCAAGTACAGTGTATCGGACTGAAGAGGAGCTACCGTTCTTGTCAGTTTCCTAAGCAGAGTTGAACTAGATATGGCCCGTGTGTGTAGGAAGCACAGTTTTTTTTTCTGAGCAAGCTCACTGTTCTGGCCCTATAGGAAACACATTAGAGTAGAAGAGTGCTCTTTTCTCAAAGCAGAGTGTGTTTCTTGTAAGGCAAGCTATCGTTTGTTTCCCAGTTCTAAATGGAGTTGAATCACATGCAGTTTCTGGTCCTACGAGCAAGAGTTGTTTTATGGTAAGAAGAGTCACTATTGTGCTCCAAATGCCATATACAGGACAAAGAGCACTGGCGTCTGTTCCCAGCAAGTACAGTGTATTGGACTGAAGAGGATCTACTGTTCTTTCAGGTTCCTAAGCAGAATTGAACTAGATATGGCCGTGTGTGTAGGAAGCACAGTTCTTTTGTTCTGAGCAAGCTCACTGTTCGGACCCTATAGGAAACACAGAGGAGTAGAAGAGTGCGCTTTTCTCAAAAGCAGAGTGTGTTTCTTGTAAGGCGAGCTAGCGTTTGTTTCCCAGTCCTAAATGGAGTTGAATCACATGCAGTTTCTGGTCCTGTGAGCAAGAGTTGTTTTCTGGTAAGGAAAGTCACTATTGCGCTCCCATTGCCATACACAGTGCAAATAGCACTGGCGTCTGTTCCCAGCAAGTACAGTGTATCGGACTGAAGAGGAGCTACTTTTCTTGTCAGTTTCCTAAGCAGAGTTGAAGTAGATATGTCCCGTGTGTGTAGGAAGCACAGTTCTTATGTTCTGAGCAAGTTCACTGTTCTGGCCCTATAGGAAACACAGTAGAGTAGAAGAGTGCTCTTTTCTCAAAAGCAGAGTGTGTTTCTTGTAAGGCAAGCTAGCGTTTGTTTCCTAGTCCTAAATGGAGTTGAATCACATGCAGTTTCAGGTCCTACGAACAAGAGTTCTTTTCTGGTAAGGAAAGTCACATTGCGCTCCCATTGCCATACACAGTGCAAATAGCACTCGTCTGTTCCCAGCAAGTACAGTGAATTGGACTGGATAGGTGCTACTGTTCTTGTCAGTTTCCTAAGCAGAGTTGAACTAGATATGATCCGTGTTTGTAGGAAGCACAGTTCTTTTGTTCTTTGCAAGCTCACTGTTTGGACCCCATAGGAAACACAGTAGAGCAGAAGAGTGCTCTTTTCTCTAAAGCAGAGTGTGTTACTTGTAAGGCAAGCTAGCGTTTGTTTCCCAGTCCTAAATGGAGTTGAATCCCATGCAGTTTCTGGTACTACGAGCAAGAGTCTTTTTCTGGTAAAAAGAGTCACTATTGCGCTGCCATTGCCATACACAGGACAAATAGCACTGGCGTCTGTTCGCAGCAAGTACAGTATATTGGGCTGAAGAGGATCTATTGTTCTTGTCAGGTTCCTAAGCAGACTTGAACTAGATATGGCCGTGTGTGTAGGAAGCACAGTTTTTTTGTTCTGAGCAAGCTCACTGTTCGGACCCCATAGGAAACACAGTAGAGTAGAAGAGTGCTTTATTCTCAAAAGCCGAGTGTGTTTCTTTTAAGGCGAGCTAGCGTTTGTTTCCCATTCCTAAATGGAGTGGAATCACATGCAGTTTGTGTTCCTACAAGCAAGAGTTGTTTTCTGGTAAGGAAAGTCACTATTGTGCTCCCATTGCCATACACAGTGCAAATAGCCCTTCCATCTGTTCCCAGCAAGTACAGTGTATTGGAAAGAAGAGGAGCTACTGTTCTTCTCAGTTTCCTAAGCAGAGTTGAACTACATATGGCCCGTATGTGTAGAAAGCACAGATTTTTTTTTCTGAGCAAGCTCACTGTTCTGGCCATATAGGAAACACAGTAGAGTAGAAGAGTGCTCTTTTCTCTAAAGCAGAGTGTGTTACTTGTAAGGCAAGCTAGCGTTTGTTTTCCAGTCCTAAATGGAGTTGAATCACATGGAGTTTCTGGTCCTACGAGCAAGAGTTGTTTTCTGGTAAGCAAAGTCACTATTGCGCTCCCATTGCCATACACAGTGCAAATAGCACTCGCGTCTGTTCCCAGCAAGTACATTGTATCGGACTGAAGAGGAGCTACTGTTCTTGTCAGTTTCCTAAGCAGAGTGGAACTAGTTATGGCCCATGTGTAGGAAGCACAGCTCTTTTGTTCTGAGCAAGCTCACTGTTCTGACCCTATAGGAAACACAGTAGAGTAGAAGAGTGCTCTTTTCTCTAAAGCAGAGTGTGTTTCTTGTAAGGCGAGCTAGCGTTTGTTTCCCAGTCCTAAATGGAGTTGAATCACATGCAGTTTCTAGTCCTACGAGCAAGAGTTGTTTTATGGTAAGAAGAGTCACTTTCCGCTGCCATTGCCATACACAGGACAAATAGCACTGGCGTCTGTTCCCAGCAAGTACAGTGTATTGGACTGAAGAGGATCTACTGTTCTTGTCAGGTTCCTAAGCAGAATTGAACTACATATGGCCGTGTGTGTAGGAAGCACAGTTCTTTTGTTCTGAGCAAGTTCAGTGTTCGGACTCCATAGGAAACACAGTAGAGTAGAAGAGTGCTCTTTTCTCAAAAGCAGAGTGTGTTTCTTGTAAGGCGAGCTAGCGTTTGTTTCCCAGTCCTATATGGAGTTGAGTCACATGCAGTTTTTTGTCCTACGAGCAAGAGTTGTTTTCTGGTAAGACGAGTCACTATTGTGCTCTAATTGCCATACACAGTGCAAATAGCACTCGCGTCTCTTCCCCGCAAGTACAGTGTATTGGACTGAAAAGGAGCTACTGTTCTTGTCAGTTTCCTAAGCAGAGTTGAACTAGATATGGCCCTTGTGTGTAGGAAGCACAGTTCTTTTGTTCTGAGCAAGCTCACTGTTCAGACCCCATAGGAAACACAGTAGAGTAGAAGAGTGCTCTTTTCTCTAAAGCAGAGTGTGTTTCTTGTAAGGCGAGCTACCGTTTGTTTCCCAGTCCTAAATGGAATGGAATCACATGCAGTTTCTGGTCCTATGAGCAAGAGTTGTTTTCTGGTAAAGAAAGTCACTATTGCGCTCCCATTGCCATACACAGTGCAAAGAGCCCTCCCATCTGTTCCCAGCAAGTACAGTGTATTGGACTGAAGAGGAGCTACTGTTCTTCTCAGTTTCCTAAGCAGAGTTGAACTAGATATGGCCCGTGTGTGTAGGAAGCACAGTTCTTTTTTTCTGAGCAAGCTCACTGTTCTGGCCCTATAGGAAACACAGTAGAGTAGAAGAGTGCTCTTTTCTCAAAAGCAGAGTGTTTTTCTTGTAAAGCGAGCTAGAGTTTGTTTCCCAGGCCTAAATGGAGTTGAATCACATGCAGTTTCTGGTACTGTGAGCAAGAGTTGTTTTCTGGTAAGAAGAGTCACTATTGCGCTGCCATTGCCATACACAGGACAAATAGCACTGGAGTCTGTTCGCAGCAAGTACAGTGTATTGGACTGAAGAGGAGCTACTGTTCTTGTCAGTTTCCTAAGCAGAGTTGAACTAGATATGGGCCGTGTGTGTAGGAAGCACAGTTTTTTTTCTGAGAAAGCTCACTGTTCTGGCACTGTAGGAAACACAGTAGAGTAGAAGACTGCTCTTTTCTCTAAAGCAGAGTGTGTTTCTTGTAAGGCGAGCTATCGTTTGTTTCCCAGTCCTAAATGGAGTTGAATCACATGCAGTTTCTGGTCCTATGAGCAAGATTTGTTTTATGGTAAGAAGAGTCACTATTGTGCTCCAATTGCCATATACAGGACAAAGATCACTGGCGTCTGTTCCCAGCAAGTACAGTGTATTGGACTGAAGAGGATCTACTGCTCTTTCAGGTTCCTAAGCAGAATTGAACTAGATATGGCCGTGTGTGTAGGAAGCACAGTTCTTTTGTTCTGAGCAAGCTCACTGTTCGGACCCTATAGGAAACACAGTAGAGTAGAAGAGTGCGCTTTTCTCAAAAGCAGAGTGTGTTTCTTGTAAGGCGAGCTAGCGTTTGTTTCCCAGTCCTAAATGGAGTTGAATCACATGCAGTTTCTAGTCCTATGAGCAAGAGTTGTTTTCTGGTAAGGAAAGTCACTATTGCGCTCCCATTGCCATACACAGTGCAAATAGCACTCGCGTCTGTTCCCAGCAAGTACAGTGTATCGGACTGAAGAGGAGCTTCTTTTCTTGTCAGTTTCCTAAGCAGAGTTGAAGTAGATATGGCCCGTGTGTGTAGGAAGCACAGTTCTTATGTTCTGAGCAAGCTCACTGTTCTGGTCCTATAGGAAACACAGTAGAGTAGAAGAGTGCTCTTTTCTCTAAAGCAGAGTGTGTTTCTTGTAAGGCGAGCTATCGTTTGTTTACCAGTCCTAAATGGAGTTGAATCACATGCAGTTTCTGGTCCTACGAGCAAGAGTTGTTTTCTGGTAAAAAAGAGTCACTATTGCGCTGCCATTGCCATACACAGGACAAATAGCACTGGCGTCTGTTCGCAGCAAGTACAGTATATTGGGCTAAAGAGGATCTATTGTTCTTGTCAGGTTCCTAAGCAGACTTGAACTAGATATGGCCCTGTGTGTAGGAAGCACAGTTTTTTTGTTCTGAGCAAGCTCACTGTTCGGACCCCATAGGAAACACAGTAGAGTAGAAGAGTGCTTTTTTCTCAAAAGCAGAGTGCGTTTCTTTTAAGGCGAGCTAGCGTTTGTTTCCCATTCCTAAATGGAGTGGAATCACATGCAGTTTGTGTTTCTACGAGCAAGAGTAGTTTTCTAGTAAGGAAAGTCACTATTGTGCTCCCATTGCAATACACAGTGCAAATAGCCCTCCCATCTGTTCCCAGCAAGTACAGTGTATTGGAAAGAAGAGGAGCTACTGTTCTTGTCAGTTTCCTAAGCAGAGTTGAACTACATATGGCCCCTGTGTTTAGGAAGCACAGTTCTTTTTTTCTGAGCAAGCTCACTGTTCTGGCCCTATGGGAAACACAGTAGAGTAGAAGAGTGCTCTTTTCTCAAAAGCAGAGTGTGTTTCTTGTAAAGCGAGCTAGAGTTTGTTTCCCAGTCCTAAATGGAGTTGAATCACATGCAGTTTCTGGTCCATGAGCAAGAGTAGTTTTCTGGTAAGAAGAGTCACTATTGCGCTGCCATTGCCATACACAGGACAAATAGCATTGGCGTCTGTTCCCAGCAAGTACACTGTATTGGACTGAAGAGGATCTACTGTTCTTGTCAGGTTCCTAAGCAGACTTGAATTAGACATGGCCGTGTGTGTAGGAAGCACAGTTTTTTTGTTCTGAGCAAGCTCACTTTTCCGAACCTATAGGAAACACAGTAGAGTAGAAGAGTGCTCTTTTCTCAAAAGCAGAGTGTGTTTCTTGGACGTCGAGCTAGCCTTTGTTTCCCAGTCCTAAATGGAGTTGAGTCACATGCAGTTTTTTGTCCTACGAGCAAGAGTTGTTTTCTGGTAAGACGAGTCACTATTGTGCTCTAATTGCCATACACAGTGCAAATAGCACTCGCGTCTCTTCCCCGCAAGTACAGTGTATTGGACTGAAAAGGAGCTACTGTTCTTGTCAGTTTCCTAAGCAGAGTTGAACTAGATATGGCCCTTGTGTGTAGGAAGCACAGTTCTTTTGTTCTGAGTAAGCTCACTGTTCGGACGCCATAGGAAACACAGTAGAGTAGAAGAGTGCTCTTTTCTCAAAAGCAGAGTGTGTTTCATGTAAGGCGAGCTAGCATTTGTTTCCCAGACCTAAATGGAGTTGAATCACATGCAGTTTCTGGTCCTATGAGCAAGAGTTGTTTTATGGTAAGGAAAGTCACTATTGTGCTCCCATTGCCCTACACAAGGCAAATAGCACTCGCGTCTTTTCCCAGCAAGTACACTGTATTGGACTGAATAGGAGCTACTGTTCTTGTCAGTTTACTAAGCAGAGTTGAACTAGATATGGTCCGTGTGTGTAGGAAGCACAGTTCTTTTGTTCTGAGCAAGCTCACTGTTAGGACCCCATAGGAAACACTGTAGAGTAGAAGAGTGCTCTTTTCTCTAAAGCAGAGTGTGTTTCTTGTAAGGCGAGCTACCGTTTGTTTCCCAGTCCTAAATGGAGTGGATCACATGCAGTTTCTGGTCCTACGAGCAAGAGTTGTTTTCTGGTAAAGAAAGTCACTATTGCGCTCCCATTGCCCTACACAGTGCAAATAGCCCTCGCGTCTGTTCCCAGCAAGTACAGTGTATTGCACTGAAGAGGAGCTGCTGTTCTTCTCAGTTACCTAAGCAGAGTTGAACTAGATATGGCCCGTGTGTGTAGGAAGCACAGTTCTTTTTTTTGGAGCAAGCTCACTGTTCTTGCCCTATAGGAAACACAGTAGAGTAGAAGAGTGCTCTTTTCTCAAAAGCAGAGTGTGTTTCTTGTAAAGCGAGCTAGAGTTTGTTTCCCAGGCCTAAATGTAGTTGAATCACATGCAGTTTCTGGTATTACGAGCAAGAGTTGTTTTCTGGTAAGAAGAGTCACTATTGCGCTGCCATTGCCATACACAGGACAAATAGCACTGGAGTCTGTTCCCAGCAAGTACAGTGTATTGGACTGAAGAGGATCTACTGTTTTTTTCAGGTTCCTAAGCAGACTTGAACTAGATATGGCCGTGTGTGTAGGAAGCACAGTTTTTTTGTTCTCAGCAAGCTCACTGTTCGGAACACATAGGAAACACAGTAGAGTAGAAGAGTGCTCTTTTCTCAAAAGCAGAGTATGTTTCATGTAAGGCGAGCTAGCATTTGTTTCCCAGTCCTAAATGGAGTTGAATCACATGTAGTATTTGGTCCAACGAGCAAGAGTTGTTTTCTGGTAAGAAAAGTCACTATTGCGCTCCCATTGCCATACACAGTGCAAATAGCACTGGCGTCTGTTCCCAGCAAGTACAGTGTACCGGACTGAAGAGGAGCTACTGTTCTTGTCAGTTTCCTAAGCAGAGTTGAACTAGATATGGCCCGTGTGTAGGAAGCACAGTTCTTTTGTTCTGAGCAAGCTCACTGTTCTGGCCCTATAGGAAACACAGTAAAGTAGAAGAGAGCTCTTTTCTCTAAAGCAGAGGGTGTTTCTTGTAAGGTGAGCTAGCTTTTGTTTCCCAGTCCTAAATGGAGTTGAAACACTTGCAGTTTCTGATCCTATGAGCAAGAGTTGTTTTATGGTAAGAAGAGTCACTATTGCGCTGCCATTGCCATACACAGGACAAATAGCACTGGCGTCTGTTCCCAGCAAGTACAGTATATTGGAATGAAGAGGATCTACTGTTCTTGTCAGGTTCCTAAACAGAATTGAACTAGATATGGTCGTGTGTACGAAGCACAGTTCTTTTGTTCTGAGCAAGCTCACTGTTTGGACCCCATAGGAAGCACAGTAGAGTAGAAGAGTGCTCTTTTCTCAAAAGCAGAGTGTGTTTCTTGTAAGGCAAGCTTGCGTTTGTTTCCAGTCCTAAATGGAGTGGAATCACATGCAGTTTCTGGTCTTACGAGCAAGAGTTGTTTTCTGGTAAGGAAAGTCACTATTGCACTCCCATTGCCATACACAGTGCAAATAGCACATGCGTCTGTTCCCAGCAAGTACAGTGTATTGGAATGAAGAGGAGCTACTGTTCTTGTCAGGTTCCTAAGCAGAGTTGAACTCGATATGGGCCGTGTGTGTAGGAAGCACAGTTCTTATGTTCTGAGCAAGCTCACTGTTCTGGCCCTATAGGAAACACAGTAGAGTAGAAGAGTGCTCTTTTCTCTAAAGCAGATTGTGTTTCTTTTAAGGCGAGCTAGCGTTTGTTTCCCAGTCTTAAATGGATTTGAGTCACATGCAGTTTTTTGTCCTACGAGCAAGAGTTGTTTTCTGGTAAGACGAGTCACTATTGCACTCCTATTGCCATACACAGTGCAAATAGGACTCACGTCTGTTCCCAGCAAGTACAGTGTATTGCACTGAAGAGGAGCTACTGTTCTTCTCAGTTTCCTAAGCAGAATTGAACTAAATATGGCCGTGTGTGTAGGAAGCACAGTTCTTTTGTTCTGAGCAAGCTCACTGTTCTGGCCCTATAGGAAACACAGTAGAGTAGAAGAGTGCTCTTTTCTCTAAAGCAGAGTATGTTTCTTGTAAGGTGAGCTAGCGTTTGTTTTCCAGTCCTAAATGGAGTTGAATCACATGCAGTTTCTAGTCCTACGAGCAAGAGTTGTTTTATGGTAAGAAGAGTCACTTTTGCGCTGCCATTGCCATACACAGGACAAATAGCACTGGCGTCTGTTCCCAGCAAGTACAGTGTATTGGACTGAAGAGGATCTACTGTTCTTGTCAGTTTCCTAAGCAGAGTTGAACTAGATATGGCCCTTGTGTGTAGGAAGCACATTTCTTTTGTTCTGAGCAAGCTCACTGTTCGGACCCCATAGGGAACACAGTAGAGTAGAAGAGTGCTCTTTTCTCAAAAGCAGAGTGTGTTTCATGTAAGGCGAGCTAGCATTTGTTTCCCAGACCTAAATGGAGTTGAATCACATGCAGTTTCTGGTCCTATGAGCAAGAGTTGTTTTATGGTAAGGAAAGTCACTATTGTGTTCCCATTGCCCTACACAAGGCAAATAGCACTCGCGTCTTTTCCCAGCAAGTACAGTGTATTGGACTGAATAGGAGCTACTCTTCTTGTCAGTTTACTAAGCAGAGTTGAAGTAGATATGGCCCTTGTGTGTAGGAAGCACAGTTCTTTTGTTCTGAGCAAGCTCACTGTTCTGGTCCTATAGGAAACACAGTAGAGTAGAAGAGTGCTCTTTTCTCTAAAGCAGAGTGTGTTTCTTGTAAGGCGAGCTATCGTTTGTTTACCAGTCCTAAATGGAGTTGAATCACATGCAGTTTCTGGTCCTACGAGCAAGAGTTGTTTTCTGGTAAAAAAGAGTCACTATTGCGCTGCCATTGCCATACACAGGACAAATAGCACTGGCGTCTGTTCGCAGCAAGTACAGTATATTGGGCTAAAGAGGATCTATTGTTCTTGTCAGGTTCCTAAGCAGACTTGAACTAGATATGGCTGTGTGTGTAGGAAGCACAGTTTTTTTGTTCTGAGCAAGCTCACTGTTCGGACCCCATAGGAAACACAGTAGAGTAGAAGAGTGCTTTTTTCTCAAAAGCAGAGTGCGTTTCTTTTAAGGCGAGCTAGCGTTTGTTTCCCATTCCTAAATGGAGTGGAATCACATGCAGTTTGTGTTTCTAAGAGCAAGAGTAGTTTTCTAGTAAGGAAAGTCACTATTGTGCTCCCATTGCCATACACAGTGCAAATAGCCCTCCCATCTGTTCCCAGCAAGTACAGTGTATTGGAAAGAAGAGGAGCTACTGTTCTTGTCAGTTTCCTAAGCAGAGTTGAACTACATATGGCCCCTGTGTTTAGGAAGCACAGTTCTTTTTTTCTGAGCAAGCTCACTGTTCTGGCCCTATGGGAAACACAGTAGAGTAGAAGAGTGCTCTTTTCTCAAAAGCAGAGTGTGTTTCTTGTAAAGCGAGCTAGAGTTTGTTTCCCAGTCCTAAATGGAGTTGAATCACATGCAGTTTCTGGTCCATGAGCAAGAGTAGTTTTCTGGTAAGAAGAGTCACTATTGCGCTGCCATTGCCATACACAGGACAAATAGCATTGGCGTCTGTTCCCAGCAAGTACACTGTATTGGACTGAAGAGGATCTACTGTTCTTGTCAGGTTCCTAAGCAGACTTGAACTAGACATGGCCGTGTGTGTAGGAAGCACAGTTTTTTTGTTCTGAGCAAGCTCACTTTTCCGAACCTATAGGAAACACAGTAGAGTAGAAGAGTGCTCTTTTCTCAAAAGCAGAGTGTGTTTCTTGGACGTCGAGCTAGCCTTTGTTTCCCAGTCCTAAATGGAGTTGAGTCACATGCAGTTTTTTGTCCTACGAGCAAGAGTTGTTTTCTGGTAAGAGGAGTCACTATTGTGCTCTAATTGCCATACACAGTGCAAATAGCACTCGCGTCTCTTCCCCGCAACTACAGTGTATTGGACTGAAAAGGAGCTACTGTTCTTGTCAGTTTCCTAAGCAGAGTTGAACTAGATATGGCCCTTGTGTGTAGGAAGCACAGTTCTTTTGTTCTGAGTAAGCTCACTGTTCAGACCCCATAGGAAACACAGTAGAGTAGAAGAGTGCTCTTTTCTCAAAAGCAGAGTGTGTTTCATGTAAGGCGAGCTAGCATTTGTTTCCCAGACCTAAATGGAGTTGAATCACATGCAGTTTCTGGTCCTATGAGCAAGAGTTGTTTTATGGTAAGGAAAGTCACTATTGTGCTCCCATTGCCCTACACAAGGCAAATAGCACTCGCGTCTTTTCCCAGCAAGTACACTGTATTGGACTGAATAGGAGCTACTGTTCTTGTCAGTTTACTAAGCAGAGTTGAACTAGATATGGTCCGTGTGTGTAGGAAGCACAGTTCTTTTGTTCTGAGCAAGCTCACTGTTAGGACCCCATAGGAAACACTGTAGAGTAGAAGAGTGCTCTTTTCTCTAAAGCAGAGTGTGTTTCTTGTAAGGCGAGCTACCGTTTGTTTCCCAGTCCTAAATGGAGTGGATCACATGCAGTTTCTGGTCCTACGAGCAAGAGTTGTTTTCTGGTAAAGAAAGTCACTATTGCGCTCCCATTGCCCTACACAGTGCAAATAGCCCTCGCGTCTGTTCCCAGCAAGTACAGTGTATTGCACTGAAGAGGAGCTGCTGTTCTTCTCAGTTACCTAAGCAGAGTTGAACTAGATATGGCCCGTGTGTGTAGGAAGCACAGTTCTTTTTTTTGGAGCAAGCTCACTGTTCTTGCCCTATAGGAAACACAGTAGAGTAGAAGAGTGCTCTTTTCTCAAAAGCAGAGTGTGTTTCTTGTAAAGCGAGCTAGAGTTTGTTTCCCAGGCCTAAATGTAGTTGAATCACATGCAGTTTCTGGTATTACGAGCAAGAGTTGTTTTCTGGTAAGAAGAGTCACTATTGCGCTGCCATTGCCATACACAGGACAAATAGCACTGGAGTCTGTTCCCAGCAAGTACAGTGTATTGGACTGAAGAGGATCTACTGTTTTTTTCAGGTTCCTAAGCAGACTTGAACTAGATATGGCCGTGTGTGTAGGAAGCACAGTTTTTTTGTTCTCAGCAAGCTCACTGTTCGGAACACATAGGAAACACAGTAGAGTAGAAGAGTGCTCTTTTCTCAAAAGCAGAGTATGTTTCATGTAAGGCGAGCTAGCATTTGTTTCCCAGTCCTAAATGGAGTTGAATCACATGTAGTATTTGGTCCAACGAGCAAGAGTTGTTTTCTGGTAAGAAAAGTCACTATTGCGCTCCCATTGCCATACACAGTGCAAATAGCACTGGCGTCTGTTCCCAGCAAGTACAGTGTACCGGACTGAAGAGGAGCTACTGTTCTTGTCAGTTTCCTAAGCAGAGTTGAACTAGATATGGCCCGTGTGTAGGAAGGACAGTTCTTTTGTTCTGAGCAAGCTCACTGTTCTGGCCCTATAGGAAACACAGTAAAGTAGAAGAGAGCTCTTTTCTCTAAAGCAGAGTGTGTTTCTTGTAAGGTGAGCTAGCTTTTGTTTCCCAGTCCTAAATGGAGTTGAAACACTTGCAGTTTCTGATCCTATGAGCAAGAGTTGTTTTATGGTAAGAAGAGTCACTATTGCGCTGCCATTGCCATACACAGGACAAATAGCACTGGCGTCTGTTCCCAGCAAGTACAGTATATTGGAATGAAGAGGATGTACTGTTCTTGTCAGGTTCCTAAACAGAATTGAACTAGATATGGTCGTGTGTACGAAGCACAGTTCTTTTGTTCTGAGCAAGCTCACTGTTCGGACCCCATAGGAAGCACAGTAGAGTAGAAGAGTGCTCTTTTCTCAAAAGCAGAGTGTGTTTCTTGTAAGGCAAGCTTGCGTTTGTTTCCAGTCCTAAATGGAGTGGAATCACATGCAGTTTCTGGTCTTACGAGCAAGAGTTGTTTTCTGGTAAGGAAAGTCACTATTGCACTCCCATTGCCATACACAGTGCAAATAGCACATGCGTCTGTTCCCAGCAAGTACAGTGTATTGGAATGAAGAGGAGCTACTGTTCTTGTCAGGTTCCTAAGCAGAGTTGAACTCGATATGGGCCGTGTGTGTAGGAAGCACAGTTCTTATGTTCTGAGCAAGCTCACTGTTCTGGCCCTATAGGAAACACAGTAGAGTAGAAGAGTGCTCTTTTCTCTAAAGCAGATTGTGTTTCTTTTAAGGCGAGCTAGCGTTTGTTTCCCAGTCTTAAATGGATTTGAGTCACATGCAGTTTTTTGTCCTACGAGCAAGAGTTGTTTTCTGGTAAGACGAGTCACTATTGCACTCCCATTGCCATACACAGTGCAAATAGGACTCACGTCTGTTCCCAGCAAGTACAGTGTATTGCACTGAAGAGGAGCTACTGTTCTTCTCAGTTTCCTAAGCAGAATTGAACTAAATATGGCCGTGTGTGTAGGAAGCACAGTTCTTTTGTTCTGAGCATGCTCACTGTTCTGGCCCTATAGGAAACACAGTAGAGTAGAAGAGTGCTCTTTTCTCTAAAGCAGAGTATGTTTCTTGTAAGGTGAGCTAGCGTTTCTTTTCCAGTCCTAAATGGAGTTGAATCACATGCAGTTTCTAGTCCTACGAGCAAGAGTTGTTTTATGGTAAGAAGAGTCACTTTTGCGCTGCCATTGCCATACACAGGACAAATAGCACTGGCGTCTGTTCCCAGCAAGTACAGTGTATTGGACTGAAGAGGATCTACTGTTCTTGTCAGTTTCCTAAGCAGAGTTGAACTAGATATGGCCCTTGTGTGTAGGAAGCACATTTCTTTTGTTCTGAGCAAGCTCACTGTTCGGACCCCATAGGGAACACAGTAGAGTAGAAGAGTGCTCTTTTCTCAAAAGCAGAGTGTGTTTCATGTAAGGCGAGCTAGCATTTGTTTCCCAGACCTAAATGGAGTTGAATCACATGCAGTTTCTGGTCCTATGAGCAAGAGTTGTTTTATGGTAAGGAAAGTCACTATTGTGTTCCCAATGCCCTACACAAGGCAAATAGCACTCGCGTCTTTTCCCAGCAAGTACAGTGTATTGGACTGAATAGGAGCTACTCTTCTTGTCAGTTTACTAAGCAGAGTTGAAGTAGATATGGCCCTTGTGTGTAGGAAGCACAGTTCTTTTGTTCTGAGCAAGCTCACTGTTCTGGTCCTATAGGAAACACAGTAGAGTAGAAGAGTGCTCTTTTCTCTAAAGCAGAGTGTGTTTCTTGTAAGGCGAGCTATCGTTTGTTTACCAGTCCTAAATGGAGTTGAATCACATGCAGTTTCTGGTCCTACGAGCAAGAGTTGTTTTCTGGTAAAAAAGAGTCACTATTGCGCTGCCATTGCCATACACAGGACAAATAGCACTGGCGTCTGTTCGCAGCAAGTACAGTATATTGGGCTAAAGAGGATCTATTGTTCTTGTCAGGTTCCTAAGCAGACTTGAACTAGATATGGCTGTGTGTGTAGGAAGCACAGTTTTTTTGTTCTGAGCAAGCTCACTGTTCGGACCCCATAGGAAACACAGTAGAGTAGAAGAGTGCTTTTTTCTCAAAAGCAGAGTGCGTTTCTTTTAAGGCGAGCTAGCGTTTGTTTCCCATTCCTAAATGGAGTGGAATCACATGCAGTTTGTGTTTCTAAGAGCAAGAGTAGTTTTCTAGTAAGGAAAGTCACTATTGTGCTCCCATTGCCATACACAGTGCAAATAGCCCTCCCATCTGTTCCCAGCAAGTACAGTGTATTGGAAAGAAGAGGAGCTACTGTTCTTGTCAGTTTCCTAAGCAGAGTTGAACTACATATGGCCCCTGTGTTTAGGAAGCACAGTTCTTTTTTTCTGAGCAAGCTCACTGTTCTGGCCCTATGGGAAACACAGTAGAGTAGAAGAGTGCTCTTTTCTCAAAAGCAGAGTGTGTTTCTTGTAAAGCGAGCTAGAGTTTGTTTCCCAGTCCTAAATGGAGTTGAATCACATGCAGTTTCTGGTCCATGAGCAAGAGTAGTTTTCTGGTAAGAAGAGTCACTATTGCGCTGCCATTGCCATACACAGGACAAATAGCATTGGCGTCTGTTCCCAGCAAGTACACTGTATTGGACTGAAGAGGATCTACTGTTCTTGTCAGGTTCCTAAGCAGACTTGAACTAGACATGGCCGTGTGT
This sequence comes from Peromyscus eremicus, assembly GCF_949786415.1. Classification (NCBI taxonomy): domain Eukaryota; kingdom Metazoa; phylum Chordata; class Mammalia; order Rodentia; family Cricetidae; genus Peromyscus; species Peromyscus eremicus. Next base: position 105,952 of record NW_026735703.1, read on the forward strand.
GTAGGAAGCACAGTTTTTTTGTTCTGAGCAAGCTCACTTTTCCGAACCT
>NW_026735704.1:0-106000 GCF_949786415.1 Peromyscus eremicus
GTTCTGAGCAAGCTCACTCTTCTGGCCCTATAGGAAACACAGGAGAGTAGAAGAGTGCTCTTTTGCAAAAGCAGAATGTGTTTCTTGTAAGGCGAGCTAGCGTTTGTTTCCCAGTCCTAAATTGAGTTCAATCACATGCAGTTTCTAGTCCTATGAGCTAGAGCTGTTTTATGGTAAGAAGAGACACTATTGCGCTCCCATTGTCATACACAGGGCAAATAGCACTGGCGTCTGTTCCCAGCACGTAAAGTGTATTGGACTGAAGAGGATCTACTGTTCTTGTCAGTTTCCTAAGCAGAGTTGAACTAGATATGGCCCGTGTGTGTAGGAAGCACAGTTCTTTTGTTCTGAGCTAGCTCACTCTTCTGGCCTATAGGAAACACAGTAGAGTAGAAGAGTGCTCTTTTCTCAAAAGCAGAGTGTGTTTTTTGTAAGGCGAGCTTGCGTTTGTTTCCCAGTCCTAAATGGAGTTGAATCACATGCAGTTTCTAGTCCTACGAGCAAGAGTTGTTTTCTGGAAAGGAAAGTCACTATTTTGCTCCCTTTGCCATACACAGTGCAAATAGCACTCGCGTCTGTTCCCAGCAAGTACAGTGTATTGGACTGAAGAGGAGCTACTGTTCTTGTCAGTTTCCTAAGCAGAGTTGAACTGGATATGGCCCGTGTGTGTAGGAAGCACAGTTCTTTTGTTCTGAGCAAGCTCACTGTTCAGGCCCTATAGGAAACACAGTAGAGTAGAAGTGTGCTCTTTTCTCCAAAGCAGAGTGTGTTTCTACTAAGGCGAACTAGCGTTTGTTTCAAAGTCCTAAATGGAGTTGAATCACATGCAGTTTCTGGTCCTACAAGAAAGAGTTGTTTTCTAGTAAGAAGAGTCACTATAGAGCTCCCATTACCATACACAGGGTAAATAGCTCTCGCGTCTGTCCCAGCATGTACAGTGTATTGCACTGAAGAGGATCTACTGTTCTTGTCAGTTACCTAAGTAGAGTTGAACTAGATATGGCCCGTGTGTGTAGGAAGCACAGTTCTTTTTTTCTGAGCAAGCTCACTGTTCGGACCCCATAGGAAACACAGTAGAATAGAAGAGTGCTCTTTTCTCAAAAGCAGAGTGTGTTTCTTGTAAGGCTAGCTAGTGTTTGTTTCCCAGTCAGAAACAGATTTGAATGTCATGAGTTTCTGGTCCTACGAGCAAGAGTTGTTTTCAGGTAAGAGGAGTCACTATGTCGCTCCCATTGCCATACACAGTGCAAATAGGACTCGCATCTGTTCCCAGCATGTACAGTGTATTGCACTGAAGAGGATCTACTGTTCCTGTCAGTTACCTAAGCAGAGTTGAACTAGATATGGCCCGTGTGTGTAGGAAGCACAGTTCTTTTGTTCTGAGCAAGCTCGCTGTTCGGACCACATAGGAAACACAGTAGAGTAGAAGAGTGCTATTTTCTCAAAAGCAGAGTGTGTTTCTTGTAAGGCTAGCTAGTGTTTGTTTCCCAGTCAGAAACAGATTTGAATGTCATGAGTTTCTGGTCCTACGAGCAAGAGTTGTTTTCTGGTAAGAGGAGTCACTATTTCGCTCCCATTGCCATACAAAGTGCAAATAGGACTCGTGTCTGCGACCTGCAAGTACAGTGTATTGGACTGAAGAGGAGCTACTGTTCTTGTCAGTTTCCTAAGCAGAGTTGAACTAGATATGGCCCGTTTGTGTAGGAAGCACAATACTTTTGTTCTGAGCAAGCTCACTGTTCTGGCCCTATAGGAAACACAGTAGAGTAGAAGAGTGCTCTTTTATCCAAAGCAGAGTGTGTTTCTTGTAACGCGAGCTAGCGTTTGTTTCCCAGTCCTAAATGGAGTTGAACCACATGCAGTTTCTGGTCCTATGAGCAAGGGATGTTTTCTGGTAAGGAAAGTCACTATTGTGCTCCCTTTGCCATAAACAGTGCAAATAGCACTCGCGTCTGTTCCCAGCAAGTACAGTGTATTGGACAGAAGAGGAGCTACTGTTCTTGTCAGTTTCCTAAGCAGAGTTGAACTAGATATGGCCCGTGTGTGTGAAGCACAAATCTTTTGTTCTGAGCAAGCTCACTGTTCTGGCCCTTTAGGAAACACAGAAGAGTAGAAGAGTGCTCTTTTCTCAAAAGCAGAGTGTGTTTCTTGTAAGGAGAGCTAGCGTTTGTTGCCCAGGCCTAAATGGAATTCAATCACATGCAGTTTCTTGTCCTACGAGCAAGAGTTGTTTTCTGGTAAGAAGAGTCACTATTGTGCTCCCATTGCCACACACAGTGCAAATAGCACTCCTGTCTGCTCCCAACAAGTACAGTGTATTGGACTTAAGAGGAGCTACTGTTCTTGTCGGTTTCCTAAGCAGAGTTGAACTAGATATAGCCCGTGTGTGTAGGAAGCACAGTTCTTTTGTTCTGAGCAAGCTCACTGTTCTGGCCCTATAGGAAACACAGTAGAGTAGAAGAATGCTCTTTTCTCAAAAGCAGAGCGTGTTTCTTGTAAAGAGAGCTAGCATTTGTTTCCCAGTCCTAAATGGAGTTGAATCACATGCAGTTTTTGGTCCTACGAGCAATGGATGTTTTCTGGTAAGGAAAGTCACTATTGTGCTCTCTTTGCCATACACTGTTCAAATAGCACTCGCGTCTGTTCCCAGCAAGTACAGTATATTGGACTGTAGAGGAGCTACTGTTCTTGTCAGTTTCCTAAGCAGTGTTGAACTAGATATGGCCCGTGTGTGTAGGAAGCACAGGTCTTTTGTTCTGAGCAAGCTCACTGTTCGGACCACATAGGAAACACAGTAGAATAGAAGAGTGCTCTTTTCTCAAAAGCAGAGTATGTTTCTTGTAAGGCGAGCTAGCATTTGTTTTCCAGTCCTAAATGGACTTGAATCACATGCAGTTTCTGGTCCTACGAGCAAGAATTGTTTTCTGGTAAGAAGAGTCACTATTGCGCTCCCATTGACATACACAGGGCAAATAGCACTCGCGTCTGTTCCCAGCAAGTACAGTGTATTAGACAGAAGAGGAGCTACTGTTCTTGTCAGTTTCTTAAGCAGAGTTGAAGTATGTATGTCCCGTGTGTGTGAAGCACAGTTCTTTTGTTCTGAGCAAGCTCACTTTTCGGACACCATAGTAAACACAGTACCGTAGAAGAGTGCTCTTTTCTCAAAAGCAGAGTATGTTTCTCGTAAGGCGAGCTAGCATTTGTTTCCCAGTCTTAAATGGACTTGAATCACATGCAGGTTCTGCTCCTACGAGCACGGGATGTTTTCTTGTAAGGAAAGTCACTATTGCGCTCCCTTTGCCATACACAGTTCAAATAGCCCTCGCGTCTTTTCCCAGCAAGTACAGTGTATTGGACTGAAGAGGAGCTAATGTTCTTCTCAGTTTCCTAAGCAGAGTTGAACTAGATATGGCCCGTGTGTGTGGGAAGCACAGTTCTTTTGTTCTGAGGAAGCTCACTGTTCGGACCGCATAGGAACACATTAGAATAGAAGAGTGCTCTTTTTTCCAAAGCAGAGTGTGTTTCTTGGAAGGAGAGCTAGCGTTTGTTTCCCAGTCCTAAATGGAGTTGAATCACATGCAGTTTCTGGTCCTAGGAGCAAGGGATGTTTTCTGGTAAGGAAAGTCACTATTGCGCTCCCTTTGACATACACAGTTCAAACAGCACTCGCGTCTTTTCCCAGCAAGTACAGTGTATTGGACTGAAGAGGAGCTACTGTTCTTCTCAGTTTCCTAAGCAGAGTTGAAGTAGATATGGCCTGTGTGTGTAGGAAGCACAGTTCTTTGGTTCTGAGCAAGCTCACTCTTCTGGCCTATATAAAACACAGTAGAGTAGAAGAGTGCTCTTTTCTCAAAAGCAGAGTGTGTTTCTTGTAAGGCGAGCTAGCGTTTGGTTCCCAGTCCAAAATGGAGTTGAATCACATGCAGTTTCTGGTCCTACGAGCAAGAGTTTTTTTCTGGTAAGAAGAGTCACTATTGTGCTACCATTGCCATACACAGTGCAAATAGCACTCACGTCTGTTCCCATAAGTACAGTGTATTGGACAGAAGAGGAGCTACTGTTCTTGTCAGTTTCTTAAGCAGAGTTGAAGTAGATATGTCCCCTGTGTGTGAAGCACAGTTCTTTTGTAATGAGCAAGCTCACTTTTCGGATCCCATAGGAAACACAGTAGAGTAGAAGAGTCCTCTTTTCTCAAAAGCAGAGTGTGTTTCTTGTAAGGCTAGCTAGCGTTTGTTTCCCAGTCAGAAACGGAGTTGAATCCCATGCAGTTTTTGCTCCTACAAGCAAGTGTTGTTTTCTGGTAAGAAGAGTCACTATTGTGCTCCCATTGCCATACACACTGCAAATAGCACTCGCGTCTGCTCCCAGCAAGTACAGTGTATTGGACTGAAGAGGAGCTACTGTTCTTTTCAGTTTCCTAAGCAGAGTTTAACTAGATATAGCACTGGTGTGTAGGAAGCACAGTTCTTTGGTTCTGAGCAAGCTCACTGTTCTTGCCCTATAGGAAACACAGTAGAGTAGAAGAGTGCTCTTTTCTCAAAAGCAGAGTGTGTTTCTTGTAAGGCGAGCTAGCGTTTGTTTCCCAGTCCTAAATGGAGTTGAATCATGTGCAGTTTCTGTCCTATGAACAAGAGCTGTTTTCTGGAAAGGAAAGTCACTATTGTGCTCCCTTTGCCATACACAGTTCAAATAGCTCTCGCGTCTGTTCCCAGGATGTACAGTCTATTGGACTGAAGAGTTTCTACTGTTCTTGTCAGTTTCCTAAGCAGAATTGAACAAGATATGGCCCATGTGTGTAGGAAGCACAGTTCTTTTGTTCTGAGCAAGCTCACATTTCGAACCCCATAGGAAAAACAGTAGAGTAGAAGAATGCATTTTTTTCAAAGGCAGAGTGTGTTTCTTGTAAGGCGAGCTAGCATTTGTTTCGCAGTCCTAAATGGATTTGAATCACATGCAGTTTCCATTCCTACAAGCAAGAGTTGTTTTCTGGTAAGGAAAGTCACTATTGTGCTCCCTTTGCCATACACAGTGCAAATAGCACTCGCGTCTGTTCCCAGCAAGTACAGTGTATTGGACTGAAGAGGAGCTACTGTTCTTGTGAGTTTCCTAAGCAGAATTGAACTAGATATGGCCCGTGTGTATAGGAAGCACAGTTCTTTTGTTCTGAGCAAGCTCACTGTTTGGACCCAATAGGAAACACAGTAGAGTAGAAGAGTGCTCTTTTCTCAAAAGCAGAGTGTTTTTCTTGTAAGGCGAGCTAGCGTTTGTTTCCCAGTCCTAAATGGAGTTGAATCACATGAAGTTTCTGGTCCTACGAGCAAGAGTTGTTTTCTGGTAATAAGAGTCACTATTGCGCTCCCATTGTCATACTCAGGGCAAATAGCACTGGCCTCTGTTCCCAGCATGTACAGTGTATTGTACTGAAGAGGATCTACTGTTCTTGTCAGGTTCCTAAGCAGAGTTGAACTAGATATAGCCCATGTGTGTAGGAAGCACAGTTCTTTTGTACTCAGCAAGCTCACTCTTCTGGCCCTATAGGAAACACAGTAGAGTAGCAGAGTGCTCTTTTCTCAAAAGCAGAGTGTGTTTCTTGTAAGGCGAGCTAGCGTTTGTTTCGCAGTTATAAATGGAGTTGAATCACATGCAGTTTCTGGTCATACGAGCAAGAGTTGCTTTCTGGTAAGAAGAGTCACTATTGTGCTCCCATTGCCATACACAGTGCAAATAGCACTGGCGTCTGTACCCAGCATGTACAGGGTATTGGACTGAAGAGGATCTACTGTTCTTTTCAGTTTCCTAAGAAGAGTTGAACTAGATATGGCCCGTGTGTGGAGGAAGCACAGTTCTTTTTTTCTGAGCAAGCTCACTGTTCAGACCCAATAGGAAACACAGTAGAGTAGAAGAGTGCTCTTTTCTCAAAAGCAGAGTGCGTTTCTTGTAAGGCGAGCTAGCGTTTGTTTCCCAGTCGTAAATGGAGTTGAATCACATGCAGTTTCTGGTCATACGAGCAAGAGTTGATTTCTGGTAAGAAGAGTCACTATTGCGCTCCCATTGTCACACACAGGGCAAATAGCACTGGCGTCTGTTCCCAGCATGTACAGTCTATAGGACTGAAGAGGTTCTACTGTTCTTGTCAGTTTCCTAAGCAGAATTGAACTAGATATGGCCCGTGTGTGTAGGAAGCACAGTTCTTTTGTTCTGAGCAAGCTCACTGTTTGGACCCCATAGGAAACACAGTAGAGTAGAAGAGTGCTCTTTTCTCAAAAGCAGAGTGGGTTTCTTGTAAGGCGAGCTAGCGTTTGTTTCCCAGTCGTAAATGGAGTTGAATCACATGCAGTTTCTGGTCCTACGAGCAAGAGTTGTTTTTTGGTAAGAAGAGTCACTATTGCGCTCCCATTGCCATACACAGTGCAAATAGCACTGGCGTCTGTACCCAGCATGTACAGTGTATTGGACTGAAGAGGATCTACTGTTCTTGTCAGTTTCCTCAGCAAAATTGAACTAGATATGGCCCGTGTGTGTAGGAAGCACAGATCTTTTGTTCTGAGCAAGCTCACTGTTCTGGCCCTATAGGAAACACAGTAGAGTAGAAGAGTGCTCTTTTCTCAAAAGCAGAGTGTGTTTCTTGTAAGGCGAGCTAGCGTTTGTTTCGCAGTCCAAATGGAGTTGAATCACATGCAGTTTCTGGTCCTACGAGCAAGAGTTTTGTCTTTTAATAAGAGTCACTATTGCGCTCCCATTGTCATACTAGGGCAAATAGCACTAGCCCCTGTTCCCAGCATGTACAGTGTATTGGACAAAAGAGGACCTACTGTTCTTGTCAGGTTCCTAAGCAGAGTTGAACTAGATTTGGCCCATGTGTGTAGGAAGCAGAGTTCTTTTGTACTCAGCAAGCTCACTGTTCTGGCCCTATAGGAAACACAGTAGAGTACAAGAGTGCTCTTTCCTCAAAAGCAGACTGTGTTTCTTGTAAGGCAAGCTGGCGTTTGTTTCCCAGTCCTAAATGGGTTGAATCACATGCAGTTTATGGTCATACAAGCAAGAGATGTTTTCTGGTAAGAAGAGTCACTATTGCGCTCCCATTGTCACACACAGGGCAAATAGCACTGGCGTCTGTTCCCAGCATGTACAGTCTATTGGACTGAAGAGGTTCTACTGTTCTTGTCAGTTTCTTAAGCAGAATTGAACAAGATATGCCCGTGTGTGTAGGAAGCACAGTTCTTTTGTTCTGAGCAGGCTCACATTTCGAACCCCATAGGAAACACAGTAGAGTAGAAGAGTGCATTTTTCTCAAAAGCAGAGTGTGTTTCTTGTAAGGCGAGCTAGCGTTTGTTTCCCAGTCCTAAATGGAGATGAAATACACATGCAGTTTCTGGTCCTACGAGCAAGAGTTGTTTTCTGGTAAGAAGAGTCACTATTGCGCTCCCTTTGCCATACACAGTGCAAATAGCCCTCGCGTCTGTTCCCAGCAAGTACAGTGTATTGGACTGAAGAAAAGCTACTGTTCTTGTCAGCTTCCTAAGCAGAGTTGAACTAGATATGGCCCGTGTGTGTAGGAAGCACAGTTCTTTTGTTCTCGGCAAGCTCACTGTTTGGACCACATAGAAAACACAGTAGAGTAGAAGAGTGCTCTTTTCTCAAAAGCAGAGTGTTTTTCTTGTAAGGGGAGCTAGCGTTTGTTTCCCAGTCGTAAATGGAGTTGAATCAAATGCAGTTTTTGGTTCTACGAGCAAGAGTTGTTTTCTGATAAGAAGAGTCACTATTGCGCTCCCATTGCCATACATAGTACAAATAAGACTCGCGTCTGTTTCCAGCAAGTACAGTGTATTGGTCTGAAGAGGAGCTACTGTTCTTGTCAGTTTCCTAAGCACAGTTGAACTAGATAAGGCCCATGTGTGTAGGAAGCACAGTTCTTTTGTTCTGAGCAAGCTCACTGATCGAACCACATAGGAAACACAGTAGAGAGAAGAGTGCTCTTTTCTCAAAAGCAGAGTGTGTTTCTTGTAAGGCGAGCTACTGTTTGTTTCCCAGTCCTAAATGGAGTTGAATCACATGCAGTTTCCGTTCCTATGAGCAAGAGTTGTTTTCTGGTAAGGAAAGTCACTATTGCGCTCCCATTGCCATACACAGTGCAAATAGCACTCGCGTCTGTTCCCAGCAAGTACAGTGTATTGGACTGAAGAGGAGCTACTGTTCTTGTTAGTTTCCTAAGCAGAATTGAACTAGATATGGCCCGTGTGTGTAGGAAGCACAGTTCTTTTGTTCTGAGCAAGCTCACTGTTTGGACCCCATAGGAAACACAGTAGAGTAGAAGAGTGCTCTTTTCTCAAAAGCAGAGTGTGTTTCTTGTAAGGCGAGCTAGCGTTCGTTTCCCAGTCCTAAATGGAGTTGAATCACATGCAGTTTCTGGTCCTACGAGCAAGAGTTGTTTTCTGGTAAGAAGAGTCACTATTGCGCTCCCTTTGCCATACACAGTGCATATAGCCCTCTCGTCTGTTCCCAGCAAGTACAGTGTATTGGACTGAAGAGGAGCTACTGTTCTTGTCAGTTTCCTAAGCAGAGTTGAACTAGATATGGCCCATGTGTGTAGGAAGCACAGTTCTTTTGTACTCAGCAAGCTCACTGTTCTGGCCCTATAGGAAACACAGTAGAGTAGAAGAGTGCTCTTTCCTCAAAAGCAGACTGTGTTTTTTGTAAGGCGAGCTAGCGTTTGTTTCGCTGTCCTAAATGGAGTTGAATCACATGCAGTTTCCGTTCCTACGAGCAAGAGTTGTTTTCTGGTAAGGAAAGTCACTATTGCGCTCCCATTGCCATACACAGTGCAAACAGCACTCGCGTCTGTTCCCAGCAAGTACAGTGTATTGGCCTGAATAGGAGCTACTGTTCTTGTCTGTTTCCTAAGCAGAATTGAACTAGATATGGCCCGTGTGTGTAGGAAGCACAGTTCTTTTGTTCTGAGCAAGCTCACTGTTCGAACCCCATAGGAAACACAGTAGAGAGAAGAGTGCTCTTTTCTCAAAAGCAGAGTGTGTTTCTTGTAAGGCGATCTACTTTTGTTTCCCAGTCCTAAATGGAGTTGAATCACATGCAGTTTCCGTTCCTATGAGCAAGAGTTGTTTTCCGGTAAGGAAAGTCACTATTGCGCTCCCATTGCCATACACAGTGCAAATAGCACTCGCGTCTTTTCCCAGCAAGTACAGTGTATTGGACTGAAGAGGAGCTACAGTTCTTGTTAGTTTCCTAAGCAGAATTGAACAAGATATGGCCCATGTGTGTAGGAAGCACAGTTCTTTCGTTCTGAGCAAGCTCACATTTCGAACCCCATAGGAAAAACAGTAGAGTAGAAGAATGCATTTTTTTCAAAGGCAGAGTGTGTTTCTTGTAAGGCGAGCCAGCATTTGTTTCGCAGTCCTAAATGGATTTGAATCACATGCAGTTTCCATTCCTACAAGCAAGAGTTGTTTTCTGGTAAGGAAAGTCACTATTGTGCTCCCTTTGCCATACACAGTGCAAATAGCACTCGCGTCTGTTCCCAGCAAGTACAGTGTATTGGACTGAAGAGGAGCTACTGTTCTTGTGAGTTTCCTAAGCAGAATTGAACTAGATATGGCCCGTGTGTATAGGAAGCACAGTTCTTTTGTTCTGAGCAAGCTCACTGTTTGGACCCAATAGGAAACACAGTAGAGTAGAAGAGTGCTCTTTTCTCAAAAGCAGAGTGTTTTTCTTGTAAGGCGAGCTAGCGTTTGTTTCCCAGTCCTAAATGGAGTTGAATCACATGCAGTTTCTGGTCCTACGAGCAAGAGTTGTTTTCTGGTAAGAAGAGTCACTATTGCGCTCCCATTGCCATACACAGTGCAAATAGCACTGGCGTCTGTACCCAGCATTTACAGTGTATTGGACTGAAGAGGATCTACTGTTCTTGTCAGTATCTTAAGCAGAATTGAACTAGATATGGCGCGTGTGTGTAGGAAGCACAGTTCTTTTGTTCTGAGCAAGCTCACTGTTCTGGCCCTATAGGAAACACAGTAGAGTAGAAGAGTGCTCTTTTCTCAAAAGCAGAGTGTGTTTCTTGTAAGGCTGGCTAGCGTTTGTTTCCCAGTCCTAAATGGAGTTGAATCACATGCAGTTTCTGGTCCTACGAGCAAGAGTTGTTTTCTGGTAATAAGAGTCACTATTGCGCTCCCATTGTCATACTCAGGGCAAATAGCACTGGCCTCTGTTCCCAGCATGTACAGTGTATTGTACTGAAGAGGATCTACTGTTCTTGTCAGGTTCCTAAGCAGAGTTGAACTAGATATGGCCCATGTGTGTAGGAAGCACAGTTCTTTTGTACTCAGCAAGCTCACTCTTCTGGCCCTATAGGAAACACAGTAGAGTAGCAGAGTGCTCTTTTCTCAAAAGCAGAGTGTGTTTCTTGTAAGGCGAGCTAGCGTTTGTTTCGCAGTCCTAAATGGAGTTGAATCACATGCAGTTTCTGGTCCTACAAGCAAGAGTTGCTTTCTGGTAAGAAGAGTCACTATTGCGCTCCCATTGCCATACACAGTGCAAATAGCACTGGCGTCTGTACCCAGCATGTACAGTGTATTGGACTGAAGAGGATCTGCTGTTCTTGTCAGTTTCCTAAGCAGAGTTGAACTAGATATGGCCCGTGTGTGGAAGAAGCACAGTTCTTTTGTTCTGAACAAGCTCACTGTTCAGACCCCATAGGAAACACAGTAGAGTAGAAGGGTGCTCTTTTCTCAAAGCAGAGTGTGTTTCTTGTAAAGCGAGCTAGCGTTTGTTTCCCAGTCCTAAATGGAGTTGAATCACATGCAGTTTCTGGTCATACGAGCAAGAGTTGATTTCTGGTAAGAAGAGTCACTATTGCGCTCCCATTGTCACACACAGGGCAAATAGCACTGGCGTCTGTTCCCAGCATGTACAGTCTATAGGACTGAAGAGGTTCTACTGTTTTTGTCATTTTCCTAAGCAGAATTGAACAAGATATGGCCCGTGTGTGTAGGAAGCACAGTTCTTTTGTTCTGAGCAAGCTCACATTTCGAACCTCATAAGAAACACAGTAGAGTAGAAGAGTGCATTTTTCTCAATGGCCGAGTGTGTTTCTTGTAAGGCGAGCTAGCATTTGTTTCCCAGTCCTAAATGGAGTTGAAATACACATGAAGTTTCTGGTCCTACCAGCAAGAGTTGTTTTTTGGTAAGAAGTGTCACTATTGCGCTCCCTTTGCCATACACAGTGCATATAGCCCTCGCGTCTGTTCCCAGCAAGTGCAGTGTATTGGACTGAAGAGGAGCTACTGTTCTTGTCAGTTTCCTAAGGAGAGTTGAACTAGATATGGCCCATGTGTGTAGGAAGCACAGTTCTTTTGTACTCAGCAAGCTCATTGTTCTGGCCCTATAGGAAACACAGTAGAGAGCTCTTTCCTCAAAAGCAGACTGTGTTTTTTGTAAGGCGAGCTAGCGTTTGTTTCACAGTCCTATATGGAGTTGAATCACATGCAGTTTCTGTTCCTACGAGCAAGAGTGGTTTTCTGGTAAGGAAAGTCACTATTGCGCTCCCATTGCCATACACAGTGCAAATAGCACTCGCGTCTGTTCCCAGCAAGTACAGTGTATTGGACTGAAGAGGAGCTACTGTTCTTGTCAGTTTCCTAAGCAGAATTGAACTAGATATGGCCCGTGTGTGTAGGCAGCACAGTTCTTTTGTTCTGAGCAAGCTCACTGTTTGGACCCCATAGGAAACACAGTAGAGTAGAAGAGTGCTCTTTTCTCAAAAGCAGAGTGGCTTTCGTGTAAGGCGAGCTAGCGTTTGTTTCCCAGTCCTAAATGGAGTTGAATCACATGCAGTTTCTGGTCCTACGAGCAAGAGTTTTTCTTTTAATAAGAGTCACTATTGTGCTCCCATTGCCATACTCAGGGCAAATAGCACTGGCCTCTGTTCCCAGCATGTACAGTGTATTGGACTGAAGAGGATCTACTGTTCTTGTCAGGTTCCTAAACAGAGTTGAACTAGATATGGCCCATGTGTGTAGGAAGCACAGTTCTTTTGTGCTCAGCAAGCTCACTGTTCTGGCCCTATAGGAAACACAGTAGAGTAGAAGAGTGCTCTTTAATCAAAAGCAAAGTGTGTTTCTTGTAAGGCGAGCTAGCATTTGTTTCCAAGTTATAAATGGAGTTGAATCACATGCAGTTTCTGGTCATACGAGCAAGAGTTGCTTTCTGGTAAGAAGAGTCACTATTGTGCTCCCATTGCCATACACAGTGCAAATAGCACTGGCGTCTGTACCCAGCATGTACAGTGTATTTGACTGAAGAGGATCTACTGTTCTTTTCAGTTTCCTAAGAAGAGTTGAACTAGATATGGCCCGTGTGTGGAGGAAGCACAGTTCTTTTGTTCTGAGCAAGCTCACTGTTCAGACCCCATAGGAAACACAGTAGAGTAGAAGAGTGCTCTTTTCTCAAAAGCAGAGTGCGTTTCTTGTAAGGCAAGCTAGCGTTTGTTTCCCAGTCGTAAATGGAGTTGAATCACATGCAGTTTCTGGTCATACGAGCAAGAGTTGATTTCTGGTAAGAAGAGTCACTATTGCGCTCCCATTGTCACACACAGGGCAAATAGCACTGGCGTCTGTTCCCAGCATGTACAGTCTATAGGACTGAAGAGGTTCTACTGTTCTTGTCAGTTTCCTAAGGAGAATTGAACAAGATATGGCCCGTGTGTGTAGGAAGGACAGTTCTTTTGTTCTGAGCAAGCTCACATTTCGAACCCCATAGGAAACACAGTAGAGTAGAAGAGTGCATTTTTCTCAAAGTCAGAGTGTGTTTCTTGTAAGGCGAGCTAGCATTTGTTTCCCAGTCCTAAATGGAGTTGAAATACACATGAAGTTTCTGGTCCTACCAGCAAGAGTTGTTTTCTGATAAGAAGAGTCACTATTGCGCTCCCTTTGCCATACACAGTGCATATAGCCCTCTCGTCTGTTCGCAGCAAGTACAGTGTATTGGACTGAAGAGGAGCTACTGTTCTTGTCAGTTTCCTAAGCAGAGTTGAACTAGATATGGCCCATGTGTGTAGGAAGCACAGTTCTTTTGTACTCAGCAAGCTCACTGTTCTGGCCCTATAGGAAACACAGTAGAGTAGAAGAGTGCTCTTTCCTCAAAAGCAGACTGTGTTTTTTGTAAGGCAAGCTAGCGTTTGTTTCGCTGTCCTAAATGGAGTTGAATCACATGCTGTTTCCGTTCCTACGAGCAAGAGTTGTTTTCTGGTAAGGAAAGTCACTATTGCGCTCCCATTGCCATACACAGTGCAAATAGCACTGGCGTCTGTACCCAGCAAGTACAGTGTATTGGCCTGAAGAGGAGCTACTGTTCTTGTCTGTTTCCTAAGCAGAATTGAACTAGATATGGCCCGTGTGTGTAGGAAGCACAGTTCTTTTGTTCTGAGCAAGCTCACTGTTTGGACCCCATAGGAAACACAGTAGAGTAGAAGAGTGCTCTTTTCTCAAAAGCAGAGTGGGTTTCTTGTAAGGCGAGCTAGCGTTTGTTTCCCAGTCCTAAATGGAGTTGAATCACATGCAGTTTCTGGTCCTACGAGCAAGAGTTGTTTTTTGGTAAGAAGAGTCACTATTGCGCTCCCATTGCCATACACAGTGCAAATAGCACTGGCGTCTGTACCCAGCATGTACAGTGTATTGGACTGAAGAGGATCTACTGTTCTTGTCAGTTTCCTCAGCAAAATTGAACTAGATATGGCCCGTGTGTGTAGGAAGCACAGATCTTTTGTTCTGAGCAAGCTCACTGTTCTGGCCCTATAGGAAACACAGTAGAGTAGAAGAGTGCTCTTTTCTCAAAAGCAGAGTGTGTTTCTTGTAAGGCGAGCTAACGTTTGTTTCGCCGTCCAAATGGAGTTGAATCACATGCAGTTTCTGGTCCTACGAGCAAGAGTTTTGTCTTTTAATAAGAGTCACTATTGCGCTCCCATTGTCATACTCAGGGCAAATAGCACTAGCCCCTGTTCCCAGCATGTACAGTGTATTGTACAAAAGAGGACCTACTGTTCTTGTCAGGTTCCTAAGCAGAGTTGAACTAGATATGGCCCATGTGTGTAGGAAGCAGAGTTCTTTTGTACTCAGCAAGCTCACTGTTCTGGCCCTATAGGAAACACAGTAGAGTACAAGAGTGCTCTTTCCTCAAAAGCAGACTGTGTTTCTTGTAAGGCAAGCTAGCGTTTGTTTCCCAGTCCTAAATGGGTTGAATCACATGCAGTTTATGGTCATACGAGCAAGAGTTGTTTTCTGGTAAGAAGAGTCACTATTGCACTCCCATTGTCACACACAGGGCAAATAGCACTGGCGTCTGTTCCCAGCATGTACAGTCTATTGGACTGAAGAGGTTCTACTGTTCTTGTCAGTTTCTTAAGCAGAATTGAACAAGATATGCCCGTGTGTGTAGGAAGCACAGTTCTTTTGTTCTGAGCAGGCTCACATTTCGAACCCCATAGGAAACACAGTAGAGTAGAAGAGTGCATTTTTCTCAAAAGCAGAGTGTGTTTCTTGTAAGGCGAGCTAGCGTTTGTTTCCCAGTCCTAAATGGAGATGAAATACACATGCAGTTTCTGGTCCTACGAGCAAGAGTTGTTTTCTGGTAAGAAGAGTCACTATTGCGCTCCCTTTGCCATACACAGTGCAAATAGCCCTCGCGTCTGTTCCCAGCAAGTACAGTGTATTGGACTGAAGAAAAGGTACTGTTCTTGTCAGCTTCCTAAGCAGAGTTGAACTAGATATGGCCCGTGTGTGTAGGAAGCACAGTTCTTTTGTTCTCAGCAAGCTCACTGTTTGGACCACATAGAAAACACAGTAGAGTAGAAGAGTGCTCTTTTCTCAAAAGCAGAGTGTTTTTCTTGTAAGGGGAGCTAGCGTTTGTTTCCCAGTCATAAATGGAGTTGAATCAAATGCAGTTTTTGGTTCTACGAGCAAGAGTTGTTTTCTTATAAGAAGAGTCACTATTGCGCTCCCATTGCCATACATAGTACAAATAAGACTCGCGTCTGTTTCCAGCAAGTACAGTGTATTGGTCTGAAGAGGAGCTACTGTTCTTGTCAGTTTCCTAAGCAAAGTTGAACTAGATAAGGCGCATGTGTGTAGGAAGCACAGTTCTTTTGTTCTGAGCAAGCTCACTGTTCGAACCCCATAGGAAACACAGTAGAGAGAAGAGTGCTCTTTTCTCAAAAGCAGAGTGTGTTTCTTGTAAGGCGAGCTACTGTTTGTTTCCCAGTCCTAAATGGAGTTGAATCACATGCAGTTTCCGTTCCTATGAGCAAGAGTTGTTTTCTGGTAAGGAAAGTCACTATTGTGCTCCCATTGCCATACACAGTGCAAATAGCACTCGCGTCTGTTCCCAGCAAGTACAGTGTATTGGACTGAAGAGGAGCTACTGTTCTTGTTAGTTTCCTAAGCAGAATTGAACTAGATATGGCCCGTGTGTGTAGGAAGCACAGTTCTTTTGTTCTGAGCAGGCTCACTGTTTGGACCCCATAGGAAACACAGTAGAGTAGAAGAGTGCTCTTTTCTCAAAAGCAGAGTGTGTTTCTTGTAAGGCGAGCTAGCGTTCGTTTCCCAGTCCTAAATGGAGTTGAATCACATGCAGTTTCTGGTCCTACGAGCAAGAGTTGTTTTCTTGTAAGAAGAGTCACTATTGCGCTCCCTTTGCCATACATAGTGCATATAGCCCTCTCGTCTGTTCCCAGCAAGTACAGTGTATTGGACTGAAGAGGAGCTACTGTTCTTGTCAGTTTCCTAAGCAGAGTTGAACTAGATATGGCCCATGTGTGTAGGAAGCACAGTTCTTTTGTACTCAGCAAGCTCACTGTTCTGGCCCTATAGGAAACACAGTAGAGTAGAAGTGTGCTCTTTCCTCAAAAGCAGACTGTGTTTTTTGTAAGGCGAGCTAGCGTTTGTTTCGCTGTCCTAAATGGAGTTGAATCACATGCAGTTTCCATTCCTACGAGCAAGAGTTGTTTTCTGGTAAGGAAAGTCACTATTGCGCTCCCATTGCCATACACAGTGCAAATAGCACTCGCGTCTGTTCCCAGCAAGTACAGTGTATTGGCCTGAAGAGGAGCTACTGTTCTTGTCTGTTTCCTAAGCAGAATTGAACTAGATATGGCCCGTGTGTGTAGGAAGCACAGTTCTTTTGTTCTCAGCAAGCTCACTGTTCGAACCCCATAGGAAACACAGTAGAGAGAAGAGTGCTCTTTTCTCAAAAGCAGAGTGTGTTTTTTGTAAGGCGATCTACTTTTGTTTCCCAGTCCTAAATGGAGTTGAATCACATGCAGTTTCCGTTCCTATGAGCAAGAGTTGTTTTCCGGTAAGGAAAGTCACTATTGCGCTCCCATTGCCATACACAGTGCAAATAGCACTCGCGTCTTTTCCCAGCAAGTACAGTGTATTGGACTGAAGAGGAGCTACAGTTCTTGTTAGTTTCCTAAGCAGAATTGAACAAGATATGGCCCATGTGTGTAGGAAGCACAGTTCTTTTGTTCTGAGCAAGCTCACATTTCGACCCCATAGGAAAAACAGTAGAGTAGAAGAATGCATTTTTTTCAAAGGCAGAGTGTGTTTCTTGTAAGGCGAGCTAGCATTTGTTTCGCAGTCCTAAATGGATTTGAATCACATGCAGTTTCCATTCCTACAAGCAAGAGTTGTTTTCTGGTAAGGAAAGTCACTATTGTGCTCCCTTTGCCATACACAGTGCAAATAGCACTCGCGTCTGTTCCCAGCAAGTACAGTGTATTGGACTGAAGAGGAGCTACTGTTCTTGTGAGTTTCCTAAGCAGAATTGAACTAGATATGGCCCGTGTGTATAGGAAGCACAGTTCTTTTGTTCTGAGCAAGCTCACTGTTTGGACCCAATAGGAAACACAGTAGAGTAGAAGAGTGCTCTTTTCTCAAAAGCAGAGTGTTTTTCTTGTAAGGCGAGCTAGCGTTTGTTTCCCAGTCCTAAATGGAGTTGAATCACATGCAGTTTCTGGTCCTACGAGCAAGAGTTGTTTTCTGGTAATAAGAGTCACTATTGCGCTCCCATTGTCATACTCAGGGCAAATAGCACTGGCCTCTGTTCCCAGCATGTACAGTGTATTGTACTGAAGAGGATCTACTGTTCTTGTCAGGTTCCTAAGCAGAGTTGAACTAGATATGGCCCATGTGTGTAGGAAGCACAGTTCTTTTGTACTCAGCAAGCTCACTCTTCTGGCCCTATAGGAAACACAGTAGAGTAGCAGAGTGCTCATTTCTCAAAAGCAGAGTGTGTTTCTTGTAAGGCGAACTAGCGTTTGTTTCGCAGTCCTAAATGGAGTTGAATCACATGCAGTTTCTGGTCCTACAAGCAAGAGTTGCTTTCTGGTAAGAAGCGTCACTATTGCGCTCCCATTGCCATACACAGTGCAAATAGCACTGGCGTCTGTACCCAGCATGTACAGTGTATTGGACTGAAGAGGATCTACTGTTCTTGTCAGTTTCCTAAGCAGAGTTGAACTAGATATGGCCCGTGTGTGGAAGAAGCACAGTTCTTTTGTTCTGAACAAGCTCACTGTTCAGACCCCATAGGAAACACAGTAGAGTAGAAGAGTGCTCTTTTCTCAAAAGCAGAGTGTGTTTCTTGTAAGGCGAGCTAGCGTTTGTTTCCCAGTCCTAAATGGAGTTGAATCACATGCAGTTTCTGGTCATACGAGCAAGAGTTGATTTCTGGTAAGAAGAGTCACTATTGCGCTCCCATTGTCACACACAGTGCA
This sequence comes from Peromyscus eremicus, assembly GCF_949786415.1. Taxonomy (NCBI): domain Eukaryota; kingdom Metazoa; phylum Chordata; class Mammalia; order Rodentia; family Cricetidae; genus Peromyscus; species Peromyscus eremicus. The sequence continues at coordinate 17,780 of NW_026735704.1, forward strand.
AATAGCACTGGCGTCTGTTCCCAGCATGTACAGTCTATAGTACTGAAGAGGTTCTACTGTTCTTGTCATTTTCCTAAGCATAATTGAACAAGATATGGCCCGTGTGTGTAGGAAGCACAGTTCTTTTGTTCTAAGCAAGCTCACATTTCGAACCCCATAAGAAACACAGTAGAGTAGAAGAGTGCATTTTTCTCAATGGCCGAGTGTGTTTCTTGTAAGGCGAGCTAGCATTTGTTTCCCAGTCCTAAATGGAGTTGAAATACACATGAAGTTTCTGCTCCTACGAGCAAGAGTTGTTTTCTGGTAAGAAGTGTCACTATTGCGCTCCCTTTGCCATACACAGTGCACATAGCCCTCGCGTCTGTTCCCAGCAAGTGCAGTGTATTGGACTGAAGAGGAGCTACTGTTCTTGTCAGTTTCCTAAGGAGAGTTGAACTAGATATGGCCCATGTGTGTAGGAAGCACAGTTCTTTTGTACTCAGCAAGCTCACTGTTCTGGCCCTATAGGAAACACAGTAGAGAGCTCTTTCCTCAAAAGCAGACTGTGTTTTTTGTAAGGCGAGCTAGCGTTTGTTTCACAGTCCTATATGGAGTTGAATCACATGCAGTTTCTGTTCCTACTAGCAAGAGTGGTTTTCTGGTAAGGAAAGTCACTATTGCGCTCCCATTGCCATACACAGTGCAAATAGCACTCGCGTCTGTTCCCAGCAAGTACAGTGTATTGGACTGAAGAGGAGCTACTGTTCTTGTCAGTTTCCTAAGCAGAATTGAACTAGATATGGCCCGTGTGTGTAGGAAGCACAGTTCTTTTGTTCTGAGCAAGCTCACTGTTTGGACCCCATAGGAAACACAGTAGAGTAGAAGAGTGCTCTTTTCTCAAAAGCAGAGTGGCTTTCGTGTAAGGCGAGCTAGCGTTTGTTTCCCAGTCCTAAATGGAGTTGAATCACATGCAGTTTCTGGTCCTACGAGCAAGAGTTTTTCTTTTAATAAGAGTCACTATTGTGCTCCCATTGCCATACTCAGGGCAAATAGCACTGGCCTCTGTTCCCAGCATGTACAGTGTATTGGACTGAAGAGGATCTACTGTTCTTGTCAGGTTCCTAAGCAGAGTTGAACTAGATATGGCCCATGTGTGTAGGAAGCACAGTTCTTTTGTGCTCAGCAAGCTCACTGTTCTGGCCCTATAGGAAACACAGTAGAGTAGAAGAGTGCTCTTTAATCAAAAGCAAAGTGTGTTTCTTGTAAGGCGAGCTAGCATTTGTTTCCCAGATATAAATGGAGTTGAATCACATGCAGTTTCTGGTCATACGAGCAAGAGTTGCTTTCTGGTAAGAAGAGTCACTATTGTGCTCCCATTGCCATACACAGTGCAAATAGCACTGGCGTCTGTACCCAGCATGTACAGTGTATTTGACTGAAGAGGATCTACTGTTCTTTTCAGTTTCCTAAGAAGAGTTGAACTAGATATGGCCCGTGTGTGGAGGAAGCACAGTTCTTTTGTTCTGAGCAAGCTCACTGTTCAGACCCAATAGGAAACACAGTAGAGTAGAAGAGTGCTCTTTTCTCAAAAGCAGAGTGCGTTTCTTGTAAGGCGAGCTAGCATTTGTTTCCCAGTCGTAAATGGAGTTGAATCACATGCAGTTTCTGGTCATACGAGCAAGAGTTGATTTCTGGTAAGAAGAGTCACTATTGCGCTCCCATTGTCACACACAGGGCAAATAGCACTGGCGTCTGTTCCCAGCATGTACAGTCTATAGGACTGAAGAGGTTCTACTGTTCTTGTCAGTGTCCTAAGGAGAATTGAACAAGATATGGCCCGTGTGTGTAGGAAGGACAGTTCTTTTGTTCTGAGCAAGCTCACATTTCGAACCCCATAGGAAACACAGTAGAGTAGAAGAGTGCATTTTTCTCAAAGTCAGAGTGTGTTTCTTGTAAGGCGAGCTAGCATTTGTTTCCCAGTCCTAAATGGAGTTGAAATACACATGAAGTTTCTGGTCCTACCAGCAAGAGTTGTTTTCTGATAAGAAGAGTCACTATTGCGCTCCCTTTGCCATACACAGTGCATATAGCCCTCTCGTCTGTTCCCAGCAAGTACAGTGTATTGGACTGAAGAGGAGCTACTGTTCTTGTCAGTTTCCTAAGCAGAGTTGAACTAGATATGGCCCATGTGTGTAGGAAGCACAGTTCTTTTGTACTCAGCAAGCTCACTGTTCTGGCCCTATAGGAAACACAGTAGAGTAGAAGAGTGCTCTTTCCTCAAAAGCAGACTGTGTTTTTTGTAAGGCAAGCTAGCGTTTGTTTCGCTGTCCTAAATGGAGTTGAATCACATGCAGTTTCCGTTCCTACGAGCAAGAGTTGTTTTCTGGTAAGGAAAGTCACTATTGCGCTCCCATTGCCATACACAGTGCAAATAGCACTGGCGTCTGTACCCAGCAAGTACAGTGTATTGGCCTGAAGAGGAGCTACTGTTCTTGTCAGTTTCCTCAGCAAAATTGAACTAGATATGGCCCGTGTGTGTAGGAAGCACAGATCTTTTGTTCTGAGCAAGCTCACTGTTCTGGCCCTATAGGAAACACAGTAGAGTAGAAGAGTGCTCTTTTCTCAAAAGCAGAGTGTGTTTCTTGTAAGGCGAGCTAGCGTTTGTTTCGCAGTCCAAATGGAGTTGAATCACATGCAGTTTCTGGTCCTACGAGCAAGAGTTTTGTCTTTTAATAAGAGTCACTATTGCGCTCCCATTGTCATACTCAGGGCAAATAGCACTAGCCCCTGTTCCCAGCATGTACAGTGTATTGTACAAAAGAGGACCTACTGTTCTTGTCAAGTTCCTAAGCAGAGTTGAACTAGATATGGCCCATGTGTGTAGGAAGCAGAGTTCTTTTGTACTCAGCAAGCTCACTGTTCTGGCCCTATAGGAAACACAGTAGAGTACAAGAGTGCTCTTTCCTCAAAAGCAGACTGTGTTTCTTGTAAGGCAAGCTAGCGTTTGTTTCCCAGTCCTAAATGGGTTGAATCACATGCAGTTTATGGTCATACGAGCAAGAGTTGTTTTCTGGTAAGAAGAGTCACTATTGCGCTCCCATTGTCACACACAGGGCAAATAGCACTGGCGTCTGTTCCCAGCATGTACAGTCTATTGGACTGAAGAGGTTCTACTGTTCTTGTCAGTTTCTTAAGCAGAATTGAACAAGATATGCCCTTGTGTGTAGGAAGCACAGTTCTTTTGTTCTGAGCAGGCTCACATTTCGAACCCCATAGGAAACACAGTAGAGTAGAAGAGTGCATTTTTCTCAAAAGCAGAGTGTGTGTCTTGTAAGGCGAGCTAGCATTTGTTTCCAAGTCCTAAATGGAGATGAAATACACATGCAGTTTCTGGTCCTACGAGCACGAGTTGTTTTCTGGTAAGAAGAGTCACTATTGCGCTCCCTTTGCCATACACAGTGCAAATAGCCCTCGCGTCTGTTCCCAGCAAGTACAGTGTATTGGACTGAAGAAAAGCTACTGTTCTTGTCAGCTTCCTAAGCAGAGTTGAAATAGATATGGCCTGTGTGTGTAGGAAGCACAGTTCTTTTGTTCTCAGCAAGCTCACTGTTTGGACAACATAGAAAACACAGTAGAGTAGAAGAGTGCTCTTTTCTCAAAAGCAGAGTGTTTTTCTTGTAAGGGGAGCTAGCGTTTGTTTCCAAGTCGTAAATGGAGTTGAATCAAATGCAGTTTTTGGTTCTATGAGCAAGAGTTGTTTTCTGATAAGAAGAGTCAGTATTGCGCTCCCATTGCCATACATAGTACAAATAAGACTCGCGTCTGTTTCCAGCAAGTACAGTGTATTGGTCTGAAGAGGAGCTACTGTTCTTGTCAGTTTCCTAAGCAAAGTTGAACTAGATAAGGCCCATGTGTGTAGGAAGCACAGTTCTTTTGTTCTGAGGAAGCTCACTGTTCGAACCCCATAGGAAACACAGTAGAGAGAAGAGTGCTCTTTTCTCAAAAGCAGAGTGTGTTTCTTGTAAGGCGAGCTACTCTTTGTTTCCCAGTCCTAAATGGAGTTGAATCACATGCAGTTTCCGTTCCTATGAGCAAGAGTTGTTTTCTGGTAAGGAAAGTCACTATTGCGCTCCCTTTGCCATACACAGTGCAAATAGCACTCGCGTCTGTTCCCAGCAAGTACAGTGTATTGGACTGAAGAGAAGCTACTGTTCTTGTTAGTTTCCTAAGCAGAATTGAACTAGATATGGCCCATGTGTGTAGGAAGCACAGTTCTTTTGTTCTGAGAAAGCTCACTGTTTGGACCCCATAGGAAACACAGTAGAGTAGAAGAGTGCTCTTTTCTCAAAAGCAGAGTGTGTTTCTTGTAAGGCGAGCTAGCATTTGTTTCCCAGTCCTAAATGGAGTTGAATCACATGCAGTTTCTGGTCCTACGAGCAAGAGTTGTTTTCTGGTAAGAAGAGTCACTATTGCGCTCCCTTTGCCATACACAGTGCATATAGCCCTCTCGTCTGTTCCCAGCAAGTACAGTGTATTGGACTGAAGAGGAGCTACTGTTCTTGTCAGTTTCCTAAGCAGAGTTGAACTAGATATGGCCCATGTGTGTAGGAAGCACAGTTCTTTTGTACTCAGCAAGCTCACTGTTCTGGCCCTATAGGAAACACAGTAGAGTAGAAGAGTGCTCTTTCCTCAAAAGCAGACTGTGTTTTTTGTAAGGCAAGCTAGCGTTTGTTTCGCTGTCCTAAATGGAGTTGAATCACATGCAGTTTCCGTTCCTACGAGCAAGAGTTGTTTTCTGGTAAGGAAAGTCACTATTGCGCTCCCATTGCCATACACAGTGCAAATAGCACTGGCGTCTGTACCCAGCAAGTACAGTGTATTGGCCTGAAGAGGAGCTACTGTTCTTGTCTGTTTCCTAAGCAGAATTGAACTAGATATGGCCCGTGTGTGTAGGAAGCACAGTTCTTTTGTTCTGAGCAAGCTCACTGTTTGGACCCCATAGGAAACACAGTAGAGTAGAAGAGTGCTCTTTTCTCAAAAGCAGAGTGGGTTTCTTGTAAGGCGAGCTAGCGTTTGTTTCCCAGTCCTAAATGGAGTTGAATCACATGCAGTTTCTGGTCCTACGAGCAAGAGTTGTTTTTTGGTAAGAAGAGTCACTATTGCGCTCCCATTGCCATACACAGTGCAAATAGCACTGGCGTCTGTACCCAGCATGTACAGTGTATTGGACTGAAGAGGATCTACTGTTCTTGTCAGTTTCCTCAGCAAAATTGAACTAGATATGGCCCGTGTGTGTAGGAAGCACAGATCTTTTGTTCTGAGCAAGCTCACTGTTCTGGCCCTATAGGAAACACAGTAGAGTAGAAGAGTGCTCTTTTCTCAAAAGCAGAGTGTGTTTCTTGTAAGGCGAGCTAGCGTTTGTTTCGCAGTCCAAATGGAGTTGAATCACATGCAGTTTCTGGTCCTACGAGCAAGAGTTTTGTCTTTTAATAAGAGTCACTATTGCGCTCCCATTGTCATACTCAGGGCAAATAGCACTAGCCCCTGTTCCCAGCATGTACAGTGTATTGTACAAAAGAGGACCTACTGTTCTTGTCAGGTTCCTAAGCAGAGTTGAACTAGATATGGCCCATGTGTGTAGGAAGCAGAGTTCTTTTGTACTCAGCAAGCTCACTGTTCTGGCCCTATAGGAAACACAGTAGAGTACAAGAGTGCTCTTTCCTCAAAAGCAGACTGTGTTTCTTGTAAGGCAAGCTAGCGTTTGTTTCCCAGTCCTAAATGGGTTGAATCACATGCAGTTTATGGTCATACGAGCAAGAGTTGTTTTCTGGTAAGAAGAGTCACTATTGCGCTCCCATTGTCACACACAGGGCAAATAGCACTGGCGTCTGTTCCCAGCATGTACAGTCTATTGGACTGAAGAGGTTCTACTGTTCTTGTCAGTTTCTTAAGCAGAATTGAACAAGATATGCCCGTGTGTGTAGGAAGCACAGTTCTTTTGTTCTGAGCAGGCTCACATTTCGAACCCCATAGGAAACACAGTAGAGTAGAAGAGTGCATTTTTCTCAAAAGCAGAGTGTGTTTCTTGTAAGGCGAGCTAGCGTTTGTTTCCCAGTCCTAAATGGAGATGAAATACACATGCAGTTTCTGGTCCTACGAGCAAGAGTTGTTTTCTGGTAAGAAGAGTCACTATTGCGCTCCCTTTGCCATACACAGTGCAAATAGCCCTCGCGTCTGTTCCCAGCAAGTACAGTGTATTGGACTGAAGAAAAGCTACTGTTCTTGTCAGCTTCCTAAGCAGAGTTGAACTAGATATGGCCCGTGTGTGTAGGAAGCACAGTTCTTTTGTTCTCAGCAAGCTCACTGTTTGGACCACATAGAAAACACAGTAGAGTAGAAGAGTGCTCTTTTCTCAAAAGCAGAGTGTTTTTCTTGTAAGGGGAGCTAGCGTTTGTTTCCCAGTCGTAAATGGAGTTGAATCAAATGCAGTTTTTGGTTCTATGAGCAAGAGTTGTTTTCTGATAAGAAGAGTCACTATTGCGCTCCCATTGCCATACATAGTACAAATAAGACTCGCGTCTGTTTCCAGCAAGTACAGTGTATTGGTCTGAAGAGGAGCTACTGTTCTTGTCAGTTTCCTAAGCAAAGTTGAACTAGATAAGGCCCATGTGTGTAGGAAGCACAGTTCTTTTGTTCTGAGCAAGCTCACTGTTCGAACCCCATAGGAAACACAGTAGAGAGAAGAGTGCTCTTTTCTCAAAAGCAGAGTGTGTTTCTTGTAAGGCGAGCTACTGTTTGTTTCCCAGTCCTAAATGGAGTTGAATCACATGCAGTTTCCGTTCCTATGAGCAAGAGTTGTTTTCTGGTAAGGAAAGTCACTATTGCGCTCCCTTTGCCATACACAGTGCAAATAGCACTCGCGTCTGTTCCCAGCAAGTACAGTGTATTGGACTGAAGAGGAGCTACTGTTCTTGTTAGTTTCCTAAGCAGAATTGAACTAGATATGGCCCGTGTGTGTAGGAAGCACAGTTCTTTTGTTCTGAGCAAGCTCACTGTTTGGACCCCATAGGAAACACAGTAGAGTAGAAGAGTGCTCTTTTCTCAAAAGCAGAGTGTGTTTCTTGTAAGGCGAGCTAGCGTTTGTTTCCCAGTCCTAAATGGAGTTGAATCACATGCAGTTTCTGGTCCTACGAGCAAGAGTTGTTTTCTGGTAAGAAGAGTCACTATTGCGCTCCCTTTGCCATACACAGTGCATATAGCCCTCTCGTCTGTTCCCAGCAAGTACAGTGTATTGGACTGAAGAGGAGCTACTGTTCTTGTCAGTTTCCTAAGCAGAGTTGAACTAGATATGGCCCATGTGTGTAGGAAGCACAGTTCTTTTGTACTCAGCAAGCTCACTGTTCTGGCCCTATAGGAAACACAGTAGAGTAGAAGAGTGCTCTTTCCTCAAAAGCAGACTGTGTTTTTTGTAAGGCGAGCTAGCGTTTGTTTCGCTGTCCTAAATGGAGTTGAATCACATGCAGTTTCCGTTCCTACGAGCAAGAGTTGTTTTCTGGTAAGGAAAGTCACTATTGCGCTCCCATTGCCATACACAGTGCAAATAGCACTCGCGTCTGTTCCCAGCAAGTACAGTGTATTGGCCTGAAGAGGAGCTACTGTTCTTGTCTATTTCCTAAGCAGAATTGAACTAGATATGGCCCGTGTGTGTAGGAAGCACAGTTCTTTTGTTCTGAGCAAGCTCACTGTTCGAACCCCATAGGAAACACAGTAGAGAGAAGAGTGCCCTTTTCTCAAAAGCAGAGTGTGTTTCTTGTAAGGCGAGCTACTTTTGTTTCCCAGTCCTAAATGGAGTTGAATCACATGCAGTTTCCGTTCCTATGAGCAAGAGTTGTTTTCCGGTAAGGAAAGTCACTATTGCGCTCCCATTGCCATACACAGTGCAAATAGCACTCGCGTCTTTTCCCAGCAAGTACAGTGTATTGGACTGAAGAGGAGCTACAGTTCTTGTTAGTTTCCTAAGCAGAATTGAACTAGATATGGCCCGTGTGTGTAGGAAGCACAGTTCTTTTGTTCTGAGCAAGCTCACTGTTCGGACCCCATAGGAAACACAGTAGAGTAGAAGAGTGCTCTTTTCTCAAAAGCAGAGTGTGTTTCTTGTAAGGCGAGCTAGCGTTTGTTTCCCAGTCCTAAATGGAGTTGAATCACATGCAGTTTCTGGTCCTACGAGCAAGAGTTGTTTTCTGGTAAGAAGAGTCACTATTGCGCTCCCTTTGCCATACACAGTGCATATAGCCCTCTCGTCTGTTCCCAGCAAGTACAGTGTATTGGACTGAAGAGGAGCTACTGTTCTTGTCAGCTTCCTAAGCAGAGTTGAACTAGATATGGCCCATGTGTGTAGGAAGCACAGTTCTTTTGTACTCAGCAAGCTCACTGTTCTGGCCCTATAGGAAACACAGTAGAGTAGAAGAGTGCTCTTTCCTCAAAAGCAGACTGTTTTTTTTGTAAGGCGAGCTAGCGTTTGTTTCGCTGTCCTAAATGGAGTTGAATCACATGCAGTTTCCGTTCCTACGAGCAAGAGTTGTTTTCTGGTAAGGAAAGTCACTATTGCGCTCCCATTGCCATACACAGTGCAAATAGCACTGGCGTCTGTACCCAGCAAGTACAGTGTATTGGCCTGAAGAGGAGCTACTGTTCTTGTCTGTTTCCTAAGCAGAATTGAACTAGATATGGCCCGTGTGTGTAGGAAGCACAGTTCTTTTGTTCTGAGCAAGCTCACTGTTTGGACCCCATAGGAAACACAGTAGAGTAGAAGAGTGCTCTTTTCTCAAAAGCAGAGTGGGTTTCTTGTAAGGCGAGCTAGCGTTTGTTTCCCAGTCCTAAATGGAGTTGAATCACATGCAGTTTCTGGTCCTACGAGCAAGAGTTGTTTTTTGGTAAGAAGAGTCACTATTGCGCTCCCATTGCCATACACAGTGCAAATAGCACTGGCGTCTGTACCCAGCATGTACAGTGTATTGGACTGAAGAGGATCTACTGTTCTTGTCAGTTTCCTCAGCAAAATTGAACTAGATATGGCCCGTGTGTGTAGGAAGCACAGATCTTTTGTTCTGAGCAAGCTCACTGTTCTGGCCCTATAGGAAACACAGTAGAGTAGAAGAGTGCTCTTTTCTCAAAAGCAGAGTGTGTTTCTTGTAAGGCGAGCTAGCGTTTGTTTCGCAGTCCAAATGGAGTTGAATCACATGCAGTTTCTGGTCCTACGAGCAAGAGTTTTGTCTTTTAATAAGAGTCACTATTGCGCTCCCATTGTCATACTCAGGGCAAATAGCACTAGCCCCTGTTCCCAGCATGTACAGTGTATTGTACAAAAGAGGACCTACTGTTCTTGTCAGGTTCCTAAGCAGAGTTGAACTAGATATGGCCCATGTGTGTAGGAAGCAGAGTTCTTTTGTACTCAGCAAGCTCACTGTTCTGGCCCTATAGGAAACACAGTAGAGTACAAGAGTGCTCTTTCCTCAAAAGCAGACTGTGTTTCTTGTAAGGCAAGCTAGCGTTTGTTTCCCAGTCCTAAATGGGTTGAATCACATGCAGTTTATGGTCATACGAGCAAGAGTTGTTTTCTGGTAAGAAGAGTCACTATTGCGCTCCCATTTTCACACACAGGGCAAATAGCACTGGCGTCTGTTCCCAGCATGTACAGTCTATTGGACTGAAGAGGTTCTACTGTTCTTGTCAGTTTCTTAAGCAGAATTGAACAAGATATGCCCGTGTGTGTAGGAAGCACAGTTCTTTTGTTCTGAGCAGGCTCACATTTCGAACCCCATAGGAAACACAGTAGAGTAGAAGAGTGCATTTTTCTCAAAAGCAGAGTGTGTTTCTTGTAAGGCGAGCTAGCGTTTGTTTCCCAGTCCTAAATGGAGATGAAATACACATGCAGTTTCTGGTCCTACGAGCAAGAGTTGTTTTCTGGTAAGAAGAGTCACTATTGCGCTCCCTTTGCCATACACAGTGCAAATAGCCCTCGCGTCTGTTCCCAGCAAGTACAGTGTATTGGACTGAAGAAAAGCTACTGTTCTTGTCAGCTTCCTAAGCAGAGTTGAACTAGATATGGCCCGTGTGTGTAGGAAGCACAGTTCTTTTGTTCTCAGCAAGCTCACTGTTTGGACCACATAGAAAACACAGTAGAGTAGAAGAGTGCTCTTTTCTCAAAAGCAGAGTGTTTTTCTTGTAAGGGGAGCTAGCGTTTGTTTCCCAGTCGTAAATGGAGTTGAATCAAATGCAGTTTTTGGTTCTATGAGCAAGAGTTGTTTTCTGATAAGAAGAGTCACTATTGCGCTCCCATTGCCATACATAGTACAAATAAGACTCGCGTCTGTTTCCAGCAAGTACAGTGTATTGGTCTGAAGAGGAGCTACTGTTCTTGTCAGTTTCCTAAGCAAAGTTGAACTAGATAAGGCCCATGTGTGTAGGAAGCACAGTTCTTTTGTACTCAGCAAGCTCACTGTTCTGGCCCTATAGGAAACACAGTAGAGTAGAAGAGTGCTCTTTCCTCAAAAGCATGCTGTTTTTTTTGTAAGGCGAGCTAGCGTTTGTTTCGCTGTCCTAAATGGAGTTGAATCACATGCAGTTTCCGTTCCTACGAGCAAGAGTTGTTTTCTGGTAAGGAAAGTCACTATTGCGCTCCCATTGCCATACACAGTGCAAATAGCACTCGCGTCTGTTCCCAGCAAGTACAGTGTATCAGACTGAAGAGGATCTACTGTTCTTGTCAGGTTCTTAGCAGACTTGAACTAGATATGGCCGTGTGTGTAGGAAGCACAGTTTTTTTGTTCTGAGCAAGCTCACTGTTCGGAACACATAGGAAACACAGTAGAGTAGAAGAGTGCTCTTTTCTCAAAAGCAGAGTGTGTTTTTGTAAGGCGTGCTAGCGTTTGTTTCCTAGTCCTAAATGGAGTTGAATCACATGCAGTTTCTGGTCCTATGAAAAAGAGTTGTTTTCTGGGAAGGAAAGTCACTATTGCGCTCCCATTGCACTTTACAAGGCAAATAGCACTCGCGTCTTTTCCCAGCAAGTACAGTGTATTGGACTGAAGAGGATCTACTCTTTTTGTCAGGTTCCTAAGCAGAATTGAACTAGATATGGCCGTGTGTGTAGGAAGCACAGTTCTTTTCTTCTGAGCAAGCTCACTGTTCGGACCCCATAGGAAACACAGTAGAGTAGAAGAGTGCTCTTTTCTCAAAAGCAGAGTGTGTTTCTTGTAAGGCGAGCTAGCGATTGTTTCCCAGTCCTAAATGGAGTTGAGTCACATGCAGTTTTTTGTCCTACGTGCAAGAGTTGTTTTCTGGTAGGACGAGTCACTATTGTGCTCCAAATGCCATACACAGTGCAAATAGCACTCGCGTCTGTTCCCCGCAAGTACAGTGTATTGGACTGAAGAGGATCTACTGTTCTTCTCAGTTTCCTAAGCAGAGTTGAACTAGATATGGCCCGTGTGTGTAGGAAGCACAGTTCTTTTGTTCTGAGCAAGCTCACTGTTCGGACCCCATAGGAAGCACAGTAGAGTAGAAGAGTGCTCTTTTCTCAAAAGCAGAGTGTGTTTCATGTAAGGCGAGCTAGCATTTGTTTCCCAGTCCTAAATGGAGTTGAATTACATGCAGTTTCTGGTCCTACGAGCAAGAGTTGTTTTCTGGTAAGGAAAGTCACTATTGCACTCCCATTGCCATACACAGTGCAAATAGCACTCGCGTCTGTTCCCAGCAAGTACAGTGTATCAGACTGAAGAGGAGCTACTGTTCTTGTCAGTTTCCTAAGCAGAGTTGAATTAGTTATGGCCCATGTGTAGGAAGCACAGTTCTTTTGTTCTGAGCAAACTCACTGTTCTGGCCCTATAGAAAACACAGTAGAGTAGAAGAGTGCTCTTTTCTCAAAAGCAGAATGTGTTTCTTGTAAAGCGAGCTAGAGTTTGTTTCCCAGTCCTAAATGGAGTGGAATCACATGCAGTTTCTGGTCCTACGAGCAAGAGTTGTTTTCTGGTAAGAAGAGGCACTATTGCGCTGCCATTGCCATACACAGGACAAATAGCACTGGCGTCTCTTCCAAGCAAGTACAGTGTATTGGACTGAAGAGGATCTACTGTTCTTGTCAGGTTCCTAAGCAGACTTGAACTAGAAATGGCCGTGTGAGTAGGTAGCACATTTTTTTGTCCCAGCAAGCTCACTGTTCACAACACATAGGAAACACAGTAGAGTAGAAGAGTGCTCTTTTCTCAAAAGCAGAGTGTGTTTCTTGGAAGTCGAGCTAGCGTTTGTTTTCCAGTCCTAAAGGAGTTGAGTCACATGCAGTTTTTTGTCCAACGAGCAAGAGTTGTTTTCTGGTAAGACAAGTCACTATTGTTCTCCAATTGCCATACACAGTGCAAATAGCACTCGCGTCTGTTCCCCGCAAGTACAGTGTATTGGACGGAAGAGGAGCTACTGTTCTTGTCAGTTTCCTAAGCAGAGTTGAACTAGATAAGGCCCGTGTGTGTAGGAAGCACAGTTCTTTTGTTCTGAGCAAGCTCACTGTTCGGAACACTAGGAAAGACAGTAGAGTAGAAGAGTGCTCTTTTCTCAAAAGCAGAGTGTGTTTCTTGGAAGTCGAGCTAGCGTTTGTTTCCCAGTCCTAAATGGAGTTGAGTCACATGCAGTTTTTTGTCCTACGAGCAAGAGTTGTTTTCTGGTAAGACAAGTCACTATTGTGCTCCAATGCCATACACAGTGCAAATAGCACTCGCGTCTGTTCCCTGCAAGTACAGTGTATTGGACTGAAAAGGATCTACTGTTCCTGTCAGGTTCTTAAGCAGAATTGAACTAGATATGGCCGTGTGTGTAGGAAGCACAGTTCTTTTGTTCTGAGCAAGCTCACTGTTCGTACACCATAAGAAAGAAAGTAGAGTAGAAGAGTGCTCTTTTCTCAAAAGCAGAGTGTGTTTCTTGTAAGGCGAGCTAGCGTTTGTTTCCCAGTCCTAAATGGAGTTGAATCACATGAAGTTTCTAGTCCTAAGAGCAAGAGTTGTTTTATGGTAAGAGTCACTATTGAGCTGCCATTGCCATACACAGGACAAATAGCACTCGCGTCTGTTCCCCGCAAGTACAGTGTATTGGACTGAAGAGGATCTACTGTTCTTATAAGTTTTCTAAGCAGAGTTGAACTAGATATGGCCCATGTGTGTAGGAAGCACAGTTCTTTTGTTCTGAGCAAGCTCACTGTTCGGACCCAATCGGAAGCACAGTAGAGTAGAAGAGTGCTCTTTTCTCAAAAGCAGAGTGTGTTCATGTAAGGCGAGCTAGAGTTTGTTTCCCAGTCCTAAATGGAGTGGAATCACATGCAGTTTCTGATCCTACGAGCAAGAGTTGTTTTATGGTAAGAAGAGTCAGTATTGCGCTGCCTTTGCCATACACAGGACAAATAGCACTGGCGTCTCTTCCCAGCAAGTACAGTGTATCGGACTGAAGAGGATCTACTGTTCTTGTCAGTTTCCTAAGCAGAGTTCAACTAGATATTGCCCGTGTGTGTAGGAAGCACCGTTCTTATGTTCTGAGCAAGCTCACTGTTCTGGCCCTATAGGAAACACAGTAGAGTAGAAGAGTGCTCTTTTCTCTAAAGCAGAGTGTGTTTCTTGTAAGGCGAGCTAGAGTTTGTTTCCCAGTCCTAAATGGAGTGGAATCACATGCAGTTTCTGGTCCTACGAGCAAGAGTTGTTTTCTGGTAAGAATAGTCACTATTGCGCTGCCATTGCCATACACAGGACAAATAACACTGGCGTCTCTTCCCAGCAAGTACTGTGTATTGTAATGAAGAGGATCTACTGTTCTTGTCAGATTCCTAAGCAGAATTGAACTAGATATGGCCGTGTGTGTAGGAAGCACAGTTCTTATGTTCTGAGCAAGTTCACTCTTCTGGCCCTATAGGATACACAGTAGAGTAGAAGAATGCTCATTTCTCAAAGGCAGAGTGTGTTTTTGTAAGGCGAGCTAGCGTTTGTTTCCCAGTCCTAAATGGAGTTGAATCATATGCAGTTTCTGGTCCTATGAACAAGAATTGTTTTCTGGTAAAGAAAGTCACTATTGTGCTCCCATTGCCCTACACAAGGCAAAAAGCACTCGCGTCTTTTCCCAGCAAGTACAGTGTATTGGACTGAATAGGAGCTACTGTTCTTGTCAGTTTACTAAGCAGAGTTGAACTAGATATGGTCCGTGTTTGTAGGAAGCACAGTTCTTTTATTCTGAGCAAGCCAACTGTTTGGACCCCATAGGAAACACAGTAGAATAGAAGAGTGCTCTTTTCTCTAAAGCAGAGTGTGTTTCTTGTAAGGCGAGCTACCGTTTGTTTCCCAGTCCTAAATGGAGTGGAATCACATGCAGTTTCTGGTCCTACGAGCAAGAGTTGTTTTCTGGTAAGGAAAGTCACCATTGTGCTCCCATTGCCATACACAGTGCAAATAGCCCTCCCGTCTGTTCCCAGCAATTACAGTGTATTGGACTGAAGAGGAGCTACTGTTCTTGTCAGTTTACTAAGCAGAGTTGAACTAGATATGGTCCGTGTTTGTAGGAAGCACAGTTCTTTTTTTCTGAGCAAGCTCACTGTTCTGGCCCTGTAGGAAACACAGTAGAATAGAAGAGTGCTCTTTTCTCAAAAGCAAAGTGTGTTTCTTGTAAAGCGAGCTAGAGTTTGTTTCACAGTCCTTAATGGAGTTTAATCACATGCAGTTTCTGGTCCTACGAGCAAGAGTTTTTTTCTGGTAAGAAGAGTCACTATTGCGCTGCCATTGCCATACACAGGTCAAATAGCACTGGCGTCTGTTCCCAGCAAGTACAGTGTATTGGATTCAAGAGGATATACTGTTTTGCCAGGTTCCTAAGCAGACTTGAACTAGATATGGCCGTGTGAGTAGGAAGCACAGTTTTTTTGTTCTGAGCAAGCTCACTGTTTGGAACACATAGGAAACACAGTAGAGTAGAAGAGTGCTCTTTTCTCAAAAGCAGAGTGTGTTTCTTGGAAGTCGAGCTAGCGTTTGTTTCCCAGTCCTAAATGGAGTTGAGTCACATGCAGTTTTTTGTCCTACGAGCAAGAGTTGTTTTCTGGTAAGACAAGTCACTATTGTGCTCCTATTGCCATACACAGTGCAAATAGCACTCGCGTCTGTTCCCCGCAAGTACAGTGTATTGTACTGAAGAGGATCTACAGTTCTTGTCAGTTTCCTAAGCAGAGTTGAACTAGATATGGCCCGTGTGTATAGGAAGCACAGTTGTTTTGGTCTGAGCAAGCCCACTTTTCGGAACACATAGGAAACACAGTAGAGTAGAAGAGTGCTCTTTTCTCAAAAGCAGAGTGTGTTTCATGTGAGGTGAGCTAGCATTTGTTTCCCAGTCCTAAATGGAGTTGAATCACATGCAGTTTCTGGTCCTACGAGCAAGAGTTGTTTTCTGTTAAGAAGAGTCACTATTGTGCTGCCATTGCCATACACAGGACAAATAGCACTGGCGTCTGTTCCCAGCAAGTACAGTGTATTGGACTGAAGAGGATATACTGTTCTTGTGAGGTTCTTAAGCAGAATTGAACTAGATATGGCCGTGTGTGTAGGAAGCACAGTTCTTTGTTCTGAGCAAGCTCACTGTTCTGACCCCATAGGAAACACAGTAGAGTAGAAGAGTGCTCTTTTCTTAAAAGCAGAGTGTGTTTCTTGTTAGGCGAGCTAGCGTTTGTTTCCCAGTCCTAAATGGAGTTGAGTCACATGCAGTTTTTTGTCCTATGAGCAAGAGTTGTTTTCTGGTAAGGAAAGTCACTATTGCGCTCCCCTTGCCATACATAGTGCAAATAGCTCTCGCGTCTGTTCCCAGCAAGTACAGTGTATCGGACTGAAGAGGAGCTACTGTTCTTGTCAGTTTCCTAAGCAGAGTTGAACTAGATATGGCCCGTGTGTGTAGGAAGCACCGTTCTTATGTTCTGAGCAAGCTCACTGTTCTGGCCCTATAGGAAACACAGTAGAGTAGATGAGTGCTCTTTTCTCAAAACCAGAGTGTGTTTTTTGTAAGTGGAGCTAGCGTTTGTTTCCCAGTCCTAAATGGAGTTGAATCACATGCAGTTTCTGGTCCTACGAGCAAGAGTTGTTTTCTGGTAAGGAAAGTCACTATTGCGCTCCCATTGCCGTACACAGTGCAAATAGCACTCGAGTTTGTTCCCAGCAAGTACAGTGTATGGAACTGAAGAGGAGCTACTTTTCTTGTCAGTTTTCTAACCAGAGTTGAACTAGTTATGGCCCGTGTGTAGGAAGCACAGTTCTTTTGTTCTGAGAAAGCTCACTGTTCTGGCCCTATAGGAAACACAATAGAGTAGAAGAGTGCTCTTTTCCCTAAAGCAGAGTGTGTTTCTTGTAAGACGAGCTAGCGTTTGTTTCCCAGTCCTAAATGGAGATGAATCACATGCAGTTTTTAGTCCTATGAGCAAGAGATGTTTTATGGTAAGAAGTGTCACTATTGCTCTGCCATTGTCCATACACAGGACAAATAGCACTGGCGTCTGTTCCCAGCAAGTACAGTATATTGTACAGAAGAGGATCTACTGTTTTTTTCAGGTTCCTAAGCAGAATTGAACTAGATATGGCCGTGTGTGTAGGAAGCACAGTCTTAATGTTCTGAGCAAGTTCAATCTTCTGGCTCTATAGGAAACACAGTAGAGTAGAAGAGTGCTCTTTTCTCAAAAGCAGAGTGTGTTTCTCGGAAGTCGAGCTAGCGTTTGTTTCCTAGTCCTAAATGGAGTTGAGTCACATGCACTTTTTTGTCCTACGAGCAAGAGTTGTTTTCTGGTAAGACGAGTCACTATTGTGCTCCAATGCCATACACATTGCAAATAGCACTCGCGTCTGTTCCCCGCAAGTATAGTGTATCTGACTGAAGAGGAGCTACTGTTCTTGTCAGTTTCCTAAGCAGAGTTGAACTAGGTATGGCCCGTGTGTAGGAAGCACAGTTCTTTTGTTCTGAGCTAGCTCACTGTTCTGGCCCTATATTAAACACAGTAGAATAGAAGAGTGCTCTTTTCACTAAAGCAGAGTGTGTTTCTTGTAAGGCGAGCTAGCGTTTGTTTCCCAGTCCTAAATGGAGTTGAATCACATGCAGTTTCTAATCCTACGAGCAAGGGTTGTTTTATGGTAAGAAGAGTCACTATTTCGCTGCCATTGCCATACACAGGACAAATAGCACTGGCGTCTGTTCCCAGCAAGTACAGTGTATTGGACTGAAGAGGATGTACTGTTCTTGTCAGGTTCCTAAGCAGAATTGAACTAGATATGGCCGTGTGTGTAGGAAGCACAGTTCTTTTGTTCTGAGGAAGCTCACTGTTTGGACCCCATAGGAAACACAGTAGAGTAGAAGAATGCTCTTTTCTCTAAAGCAGAGTGTGTTTCTTGTAAAGCGAGCTAGAGTTTGTTTCCCAGTCCTAAATGTAGTGGAATCACATGCAGTTTCTGGTCCTACGAGCAAGAGTTGTTTCCTGGTAAGAAGAGTCACTATTGCGCTGCCATTGCCATACACAGGACAAATAGCACTGGCGTCTGTTCCCAGCAAGTACAGTGTATTGGACTGAAGAGGTTCTACTGTTCTTGTCAGGTTCCTAAGCAGACTTGAACTAGATATGGCCATGTGTGTAGGAAGCACAGTTTTTTTGTTCTGAGCAAGCTCACTTTTCGGAAACCATAGGAAATACAGTAGAGTTGAAGAGTGCTCTTTTCTCAAAAGCAGAGTGTGTTTTTTGTAAGGCGAGCTAGCGTTTGTTTCCCAGTCCTAAATGGAGTTGAGTCACATGCAGTTTTTTGTCCTATGAGCAAGAGTTGTTTTCTGGTAAGGAAATTCACTATTGCGCTCCCCTTGCCATACATATTGCAAATAGCTCTCGCGTCTGTTCCCAGCAAGTACAGTGTATCGGACTGAAGAGGAGCTACTGTTCTTGTCAGTTTCCTAAGCAGAGTTGAACTAGATATGGCCCGTGTGTGTAGGAAGCACCGTTCTTATGTTCTGAGCAAGCTCACTGTTCTGGCCCTATAGGAAACACAGTAGAGTGGAAGAGTGCTCTTTTCTCAAAAGCAGAGTGTGTTTTTGTAAGGCGAGCTAGCGTTTGTTTCCTAGTCCAAAATGGAGTTGAATCACAAATAGTTTCTGGTCCTACGAACAAGAGTTTTTTTCTGGTAAGGAAAGTCACTATTGCACTCCCATTGCCCTACACCAGGCAAATAGCACTCGCGTCTTTTCCCAGCAAGTACAGTGTATTGGACTGAATAGGAGCTACTGTTCTTGTCAGTTTCCTAAGCAGAGTTGAACTAGGTATGGTCTGTGTGTGTAGGAAGCACAGTTCTTTTCTTCTGAGCAAGCTCACTGTTTGGACCCCATAGGAAACACAGTAGAGTAGAAGAGTGCTCTTTTCTCTAAAGCAGAGTGTGTTTCTTGTACGGCGAGCTAGGCTTTGTTTCCCAGTGCTAAATGGAGTGGAATCACATGCAGTTTCTGGTCCTACGAGCAAGAGTTGTTTTCTGGTAAGGAAAGTCACTATTGCGCTCCCATTGCCTTACACAGTGCAAACAGCCCTCCCGTCTGTTCCCAGCAATTACAGAGTATTGGACTGAAAAGGAGCTACTGTTCTACTCAGTTTCCTAAGCAGAGTTGAACTAGATGTGGCCCGTGTGTGTAGGAAGTACAGTTCTTTTTTTCTGAGAAAGCTCACTGTTCTGGCCCTATAGGAAACACAGTAGAGTAGAAGAGTGCTCGTTTCTCAAAAGCAGAGTGTGTTTCTTGTAAAGCGAGCTAGAGTTTGTTTCCCAGTCCTAAATGGAGTGGAATCACATCAGTTTCTGGTCCTACGAGCAAGAGTTGTTTTCTGGTAAGAAGAGTCACTATTGCACTGCCATTGCCATACACAGGACAAATAGCACTGCCGTCTGTTCCCAGCAAGTACAGTGTATTGGACTGAAGAGGAGCTACTGTTCTTGTTTGTTTCCTAAGCACAGTTGAACTAGATATGGCCCGTGTGTGTAGAAAGCACAGTTCTTTTGTTCTGAGCAAGCTCACTATTCGGACCCCATAGGAAACACAGTAGAGTAGAAGAGTGCTCTTTTCTCAAAAGCAGAGTGTGCTTCTTGTAAAGCGAGCTAGCGTTTGTTTCCCAGTCCTAAATGTAGTGGAATCACATGCAGTTTCTGCTCCTACGAGCAAGAGTTGTTTTCTGGTAAGAAGAGTCACTATTGCGCTGCCATTGCCATACACAGGACAAATAGCACTGGCGTCTGTTCCCAGCAAGTACAGTGTATTGGACTGAAGAGGTTCTACTGTTCTTGTCAGGTTCCTAAGCAGACTTGAACTAGATATGGCCATGTGTGTAGGAAGCAGTTTTTTTGTTCTGAGCAAGCTCACTTTTCGGAACCCATATTAAACACAGTAGAGTAGAAGAGTGCTCTTTTCTCAAAAGCAGAGTGTGTTTCTTGGAAATCGAGCTAGCGTTTGTTTCCCAGTCCTAAATGGAGTTGAGTCACATGCAGTTTTTTGTCCTAAGAGCAAGAGTTTTTTTCTGGTAAGACAAGTCACTATTGTGCTCCAATGCCATACACAGTGCAAATAGCACTCGCGTCCGTTCCCCGCAAGTACAGTGTATTGGAGTGAAGAGAAGCTACTGTTCTTGTTTGTTTCCTAAGCAGAGTTGAACTAGATATGGTCCGTGTGTGGAGAAAGCACAGTTCTTTGTTCTGAGCAAGCTCACTGTTTGGACCCCATAGGAAACACAGTTGAGTAGAAGAGTGCTCTTTTCTCTAAAGCAGAGTGTGTTTCTTGTAAGGCGAGCTATCATTTGTTTACCAGTCCTAAATGGAGTTGAATCCCATGCAGTTTCTGGTCCTAAGAGCAAGACTTGTTTTCTGGTAAGGAAAGTCACTATTGCGCTCCCCTTGCCATACATAGTGCCAATAGCTCTCACGTCTTTTCCCAGCAAGTACAGAGTATCAGACTGAAGAGGAGCTACTGTTCTTGTCAGTTTCCTAAGCAGAGTTGAACTAGATATGGCCCGTGTGTGTAGGAAGCACAGTTCTTTTGTTCTGAGCAAGCTCACTGTTTGGACCCCTTAGGAAACACAGTAGAGTAGAAGAGTGCTCTTTTCTCTAAAGCAGAGTGTGTTTCTTGTAAGGCGAGCTAGCGTTTGTTTCCCAGTCCTAAATGGAGTGGAATCACATGCAGTTTCTGGTCCTACGAGCAAGAGTTGTTTTCTGGTAAGGAAAGACACTATTGTGCTCCCATTGCCATACACAGTGCAAATAGCCCTCCCGTCTGTTCCCAGCAATTACAGAGTATTGGACTGAAAAGGAGCTACTGTTTTTCTCAGTTTCCTAAGCAGAGTTGAACTAGATGTGGCCCGTGTGTGTAGGTAGTACAGTTCTTTTTTTCTGAGCAAGCTCACTGTTCTGGCCCTATAGGAAACACAGTAGAGTAGAAGAGTGCTCTTTTCTCAAAAGCAGAGTGTGTTTCTTGTAAAGCGAGCTAGAGTTTGTTTCCCAGTCCTAAATGGAGTGGAACCACATTGAGTTTCTGGTCCTACGTGCAAGAGTTGTTTTCTGGTAAGAAGAGTCACTATTGCACTGCCATTGCCATACACAGGACAAATAGCACTGGCGTCTGTTCCCAGCAAGCACAGTGTATTGGACTGAAGTGGATCTACTGTTCTTGTCAGGTTCCTAAGCAGACTTGAACTAGATATTGCCATGTGTGTAGGAAGCACAGTTTTTTTGTTCTGAGCAAACTCACTTTTCGGAACACATAGGAAACACAGTAGAGTAGAAGAGTGCTCTTTTCTCAAAAGCAGAGTGTGTTTCTTGGAAGTTGAGCTAGCGTTTGTTTCCCAGTCCTAAATGGAGTTGAGTCACATGCAGTTTTTTGTCCTAGGAGCAAGAGTTGTTTTCTGGTAAGACAAGTCACTATTGTGCTCCAATGCCATACACAGTGCAAATAGCACTCGCTTCTGTCCCCCGCAAGTACAGTGTATTGGAGTGAAGAGGAGCTACTGTTCTTGTTTGTTTCCTAAGCAGAGTTGAACTAGATATGGCCCGTGTGTGGAGAAAGCACAGTTCTTTGTTCTGAGCAAGCTCACTGTTTGGACCCCATAGGGAACACAGTAGAGTAGAAGAGTGTTCTTTTCTCAAAAGCAGAGTGTGTTTCTAGTAAGGCGAGCTAGCGTTTGTTTCCCAGTCCTAAATGGAGTAGAATCACATGCAGTTTCTTGTCCTAAGAGCAAGAGTTGTTTTATGGTAAGAAGAGTCACTATTGTGCTGCCATTGCCATACACAGTACAAATAGCACTGGCGTCTGTTCCCAGCAAGTACAGAGTATTGGACTGAAGAGGATCTACTGTTCTTGTCAAGTTCCTAAGCAGAATTGAACTAGATATGGCCGTGTGTGTAGGAAGCACAGTTCTTATGTTCTGAGCAAGCTCACTGTTAGAAACCATAGGAAATACAGTAGAGTAGAAGAGTGCTCTTTTCTCAAAAGCAGAGTGTGTTTTTTGTAAGGCGAGCTAGCGTTTGTTTCCCAGTCCTAAATGGAATTGAGTCACATGCAGTTTTTTGTCCTCTGAGCATGAGTTGTTTTCTGGTAAGGAAAGTCACTATTGCGCTCCCCTTGCCATACATATTGCAAATAGCTCTCGCGTTTGTTCCCAGCAAGTACAGTGTATCGGACTGAAGAGGAGCTAGTGTTCTTGTCAGTTTCCTAAGCAGAGTTGAACTAGATATGGCTCGTGTGTGTAGGAAACACCGTTCTTATGTTCTGAGCAAGCTCACTGTTCTGGCCCTATAGGAAACACAGTAGAGTAGAAGAGTCCTCTTTTCTCAAAAGCAGAGTGTGTTTCTTGTAAGGCGAGCTAGCGTTTGTTTCCTAGTAAAAAAATGGAGTTGAATCACAAATAGTTTCTGGTCCTACGACCAAGAGTTTTTTTCTGGTAAGGAAAGTCACTATTGCGCTCCTTTGCCCTACACAAGGCAAATAGCACTCGTGTCTTTTCCCAGCAAGTACAGTGTATTGGACTGAATAGGAGCTACTGATCTTGTCAGTTTCCTAAGCAGAGTTGAACTAGATATGGTCCGTGTGTGTAGGAAGCACAGTTCTTTTGTTCTGAGCAAGCTCACCGTTTGGACCCCATAGGAAACACAGTAGAGTAGAAGAGTGCTCTTTTCTCTAAAGCACAGTGTGTTTCTTGTAAGGCGAGCTAGCGTTTGTTTCCCAGTTCTAAATGGAGTTGAGTCACATGCTTTTTATTGTCCTATGAGCAAGAGTTGTTTTGTAATAAGACGAGTCACTATTGTTCTCCAATTGCTATACACAGTGCAAATAGCCCTCCCGTCTGTTCCCTGCAAGTAAAGTGTATTGGACTGAAGAGGAGCTACTGTTCTTGTTTGTTTCCTAAGCAGAGTTGAACTAGATATGGCCCGTGTGTGTAGAAAGCACAGTTCTTTTGTTCTGAGCAAGCTCACTATTCGGACCCCATAGGAAACACAGTAGAGTAGAAGAGTGCTCTTTTCTCAAAAGCAGAGTGTGTTTCTTGTAAGGCGAGCTAGCATTTGTTTCCCAGTCCTAAATGGTGCTGAATCACATGCAGTTTCTGGTCCTACGAGCAAGAGTTGTTTTCTGGTAAGGAAAGTCACTATTGCGCTCCCATTGCAATACACAGTGCAAATAGCACTCGCGTCTGTTCCCAGCAAGTACAGTGTATCGGACTGAAGAGGATCTACTGCTCTGGTCAGGTTCCTAAGCAGAATTGAACTAGACATGGCCGTGTGTGTAGGAAGCAGAGTTCCTTTTTTCTGAGCAAGCTCACTGTTCGGACTCCATAGGAAACACAGTAGAGTAGAAGAGTGCTCTTTTCTCAAAAGCAGAGTGTGTTTCTTGTAAAGCGAGCTAGAGTTTGTAAATCCATTCCTAAATGGATTTGAATCACATGCAGTTTCTGGTCCTACGAGCAAGAGTTGTTTTCTGGTAAGAAGAGTCACTATTGCGCTGCCATTGCCCTACACAGGACAAATAGCACTGGCGTCTGTTCGCCGCAAGTACAGTGTATTGGACTGAAGAGGATCTACTGTTCTTGTCAGGTTCCTAACCAGACTTGAACGAGATATGGCCATGTTTGTAGGAAGCACAGTTCTTTTGTTCTGAGCAAGCTCACTGTTCTGGCCCTACAGGAAACACAGTAGAGTAGATGAGTGCTCTTTTCTCTAAAGCAGAGTGTGTTTCTTGTAAGGCCAGCTCACGTTTGTTTCCCAGTCCTAAATGGAGTTGAGTCACAGACAGTTTTTGGTCCTACGAGCAAGAGTTGTTTTCTGGTAAGAAGAGTCACTATTGTGCTCTAAATGCCATACACAGTGCAAATAGCACTCGTGTCTGTTCCCAACAAGTACAGTGTATTGGACTGAATAGGAGCCACTGTTCTTGTCAGTTTCCTAAGCAGAGTTGAACTAGATATGGTCCATGTGTGTAGGAAGCACAGTTCTTTTGTTCTGACCAAGCTCACTGTTTGGACCCCATAGGAAACACAGTAGAGTAGAAGAGTGCTCTTTTCTCAAAAGCAGAGTGTGTTTCTCAGAAGTCGAGCTAACGTTTGTTTCCTAGTCCTAAATGGAGTTGAGTCACATGCACTTTTTTGTCCTATGAGCAAGAGTTGTTTTCTGGTAAGACAAGTCACTATTGTGCTCCAATTTCCATACACAGTGCGAATAGCACTCGCGTCTGTTCCCTGCAAGTACAGTGTATTGAAAGGAAGAGGAGCTATTGTTCTTGTCAGTTTCCTAAGCAGAGTTGAACTATATATGGCCCATGTGTGTAGGAAGCACAGTTCTTTTGTCCTGAGCAAGCTCACTGTTTGGACCCCATAGGAAACACAGTACAGTAGAAGAGTGCTCTTTTCTCTAAAGCAGAGTGTGTTTCTTGTAAGGTGAGCCAGCTTTTGTTTCCCAGTCTAAATGGAGTTGAATCACATGCAGTTTCTGGTCCTACAAGCAAGAGTTGTTTTCTGGTAAGAAGAGTCACTATTGCGCTGCCATTGCCATACACAGGACAAATAGCACTGGCGTCTGTTCCCAGCAAGTACAGTGTATTGGACTATAGAGGATCTACTGTTCTTGTCAGGTTCCTAAGCCGAATTGAACTAGATATGGCCATGTGTGTAGGAAGCACAGTTCTTTTGTTCTGAGCAAGCTCACTGTTCGGACCCCATAGTATACACAGTAGAGTAGAAAAGTGCGCTTTTCTCAAAAGCAGAGTGTGTTTTTTGTAAGTCGAGCTAGCGTTTGTTTCCCAGTCCTAAATGGAGTTGAGTCACATGCAGTTTTTTGTCCTACGAGCAAGAGTTGTTTTCTGGTAAGACGAGTCACTATTGTGCTCCAATGCCATACACAGTGCAAATAGCACTCGCGTCTGTTCCCCGCAAGTATAGTGTATCGGACTGAAGAGGAGCTACTGTTCTTGTCAGTTTCCTAAGCAGAGTTGAACTAGGTATGGCCCGTGTGTAGGAAGCACAGTTCTTTTGTTCTGAGCAAGCTCACTGTTCTGGCCCTATAGGAAACACAGTACAGTAGATGAGTGCTCTTTTCCCTAAAGCAGAGTGTGTTTCTTGTAAGGCGAGCTAGCGTTTGTTTCCCAGTCCTAAATGGAGTTGAATCACATGCAGTTTCTAATCCTACGAGCAAGGGTTGTTTTATGGTAAGAAGAGTCACTATTGCGCTGCCATTGCCATACACAGTACAAATAGCCCTGGCGTCTGTTCCCAGCAAGTACAGTGTATTGGACTGAAGAGGATCTACTGTTCTTGTCAGGTTCCTAAGCAGAATTGAACTCGATATGGCCGTGTGTGTAGGAAGCACAGTTCTTTTGTTCTGAGCAAGCTCAATGTTCGGACCCCATAGGAAACACTGTAGAGTAAAAGAGTGCTCTTTTCTCAAAAGCAGAGTGTGTTTCTTGTAAGTCGAGCTAGCGTTTGTTTCCCAGTCCTAAATGGAGTTGAGTCACATGCAGTTTTTTGTCCCACGAGCAAGTGTTGTTTTCTGGTAAGACGAGTCACTATTGTGCTCCAATGCCATACACAGTGCACATAGCACTCGCGTCTGTTCCCCGCAAGTACAGTGTATCGGACTGAAGAGGAGCTACTGTTCTTGTTTGTTTCCTAAGCAGAGTTGAACTAGATATGGCCCGTGTGTGTAGAAAGCACAGTTCTTTTGTTCTGAGCAAGCTCACTGTTCGGACCACATAGGGAACACAGTAGAGTAGAAGAGTGCTCTTTTCTCTAAAGCAGAGTGTGTTTCATGTAAGGCGAGCTAGCATTTGTTTCCCAGTCCTAAATGGAGTTGAATCACATGCAGTTTCTGGTCCTACGAGCAAGAGTTGTTTTCTGGTAAGGAATGTCACTATTGTGCTCCCATTGCCATACACAGTGCAAATATCACTCGAGTCTGTTCCCAGCAAGTACAGTGTATCGGACTGAAGAGGAGCTACTGTTCTTGTCAGTTTTCTAAGCAGAGTTGAACTAGTTATGGCCCGTGTGTGGGAAGAACAGTTCTTTTGTTCTGAGCAAGCTCACTGTTCTGGCCCTATAGGAAACACAATAGAGTAGAAGAGTGCTCTTTTCCCTAAAGCAGAGTTTGTTTCTTGTAAGGCGAGCTAGCGTTTGTTTCCCAGTCCTAAATGGAGTTGAATCACATGCAGTTTCTAGTCCTACGAGCAAGAGTTGTTTTATGGTAAGAAGAGTCACTATTGCGCTCCCATTGCCCTAAACAAGGCAAATAGCACTCGCGTCTTTTCCCAGCAAGTACAGTGTATTGGACTGAATTGAGGCTACTGTTCCTGTCAGTTTACTAAGCAGAGTTGAACTAGATATGGTCCCTGTGTGTAGGAAGCACAGTTCTTTTGTTCTGAGCAAGCTCACTGTTTGGACCCCATAGGAAAAACAGTAGAGTAGAAGAGTGCTCTTTTCTCTAAAGCAGAGTGTGTTTCTTGTAAGGCGAGCTACCGTTTGTTTCCCAGTCCTAAATGGAGTTGAATCACATGCAGTTTCTGGTCCTACGAGCAAGAGTTGTTTTCTGGTTGGGAAAGTCACTATTGCGCTCCCATTGCCATACACAGTGCAAATAGCCCTCCAGTCTGTTCCCAGCAAGTACAGTGTATCGGACTGAAGAGGAGCTACTGTTCTTGTCAGTTTCCTAAGCAGAGTTGAAATAGGTATGGCCCGTGTGTAGGAAGCACAGTTCTTTTGTTCTGAGCAAGCTCACTGTTCTGGCCCTATAGGAAACACAATAGGATAGAAGAGTGCTCTTTTCCCTAAAGCAGAGTGTGTTTCTTGTAAGGCGAGCTAGCGTTTGTTTGCCAGTCCTAAATGGAGTTGAATCACATGCAGTTTCTGGTCCTACGAGCAAGAGTTGTTTTCTGGTAAGAAGAGTCACTATTGTGCTCCCATTGTCATAAACAGGGCAAATAGCACTTGCATCTGTTCCCAGCATGTACAGTGTGTTAGACTGAAGAGGATCTACTGTTCTTTTCAGTTTCCTAAGCAGAGTTGAACTAGATATGGCCCGTGTGTATAGGAAGCGCAGTTCTTTTGTTCTGAGCAAGCTCACTGTTCTGGCCCTATAGGAAACACAGTAGAGTAGAAGATTGCTCTTTTCTCAAAAGCAGAGTGTGTTTCTTGTAAGGCGAGGTAGCGTTTGTTTCCCAGTCCTAAGTGGAGTTGAATCACATGCATTTTCTGGTCCTACGAGGAAGAGTTGTTTTCTAGTAAGGAAAGTCACTATGGTGCTCCCATTTCCATACACAGTGCAAATAGCACTCGCGTCTGCTCGCAGCAAGTACAGTGTATTGGACTGAAGAGGAGCTACTGTTCTTGTCAGTTTCCGAAGCAGAGTTGAACTAGATATGGCCCATGTGTGTAGGAAGCACAGTTCTTTTGTTCTGAGCAAGCTCACTGTTCGGACCCTATAGGAAACACAGTAGAGTAGAAGAGTGCTCTTTTCTCAAAAGCGTAGTGTGTTTCTTGCAAGGCAAGCTAGCGTTTGTTTCCCAGTCCTAAATGGAGTTGAATCCCATGCAGTTTCTGGTCCTACAAGCAAGAGTTGTTTTCTGGTAAGAAGATTCACTATTATGCTCCCATTGTCATACACAGGGCAAATAGCACGGGCGTCTGTTCCCAGCATGTAAAGTGTATTGGACTGAAGAGGATCTACTCTTCTTGTCTGTTTCCTAAGCAGAGTTGAACTAGATATGGCCCGTGTGTGTAGGAAGCACAGTTCTTTTGTTCTGAGCAAGCTCACTGTTCAGACCCTATAGGAAACACTGTAGAGTAGAAGAGTGCTCTTTTCTCAAAAGCAGAGTGTGTTTCTTCTAAGGCGAGCTATGGTTTGTTTCCCAGTCCTAAATGGAGTTGAATCACATGCAGTTTCTGGTCCTACCGGCAAGAGTTGTTTTCTGGTGGGAAGAGTCACTATTGAGCTCCCATTGTCATACACAGTGCAAATACCTCTCACGTCTGCTCCAAGCAAGTACATTGTATTAAACAGAAGAGGAGCTACTGTTCTTGTCAGTTTCCTAAGCAGAGTTGAACTAGATATGGCCGTGTGTGTAGGAAGCACAGTTCTTTTGTTCTGAGCAAGCTCACTGTTCGGACCCCATAGGAAACACAGTAGAGTAGGCGAGTGCTCTTTTCTCAAAAGCAGAGTGTGTTTCTTGTAAAGCTAGATAGTGTTTGTTTCCCAGTCAGAAACAGAGTTGAATCACACGCAGTTTCTGGTCCTACGAGCAAGAGTTGTTTTCTGGTAAGAAGAGTCACTATTGTGCTCCCATTGCTATACACAGTTCAAATAGCACTCGCGTCTGCTCCCAGCAAGTACAGTGTATTGGACTGAAGAGGAGCTACTGTTCTTGTCAGTTTCCTAAGCAGAGTTGAACTAGATGTGGCCCGTTTGTGTAGGAAGCACAGTTCTTTTGTTCTGAGCAAGCTCACAGTTCAGACCCTATAGGAAACACTGTAGGGTAGAAGAGTGCTCTTTTCTCAAAAGCAGAGTGTATTTCTTGTAAAGGAAGCTAGCGTTTGTTTCCCAGGTTTAAATGGAGTTGAATCACATGTAGTTTCTGGTCCTACGAGCAAGAGTTGTTTTCTGGTAAGGAAAGTCACTACTGCGCTCCCTTAGCCACACACAGTGCAAATAGCACTCGAGTATGTTCCCAGCAAGTACAGTGTATTGGAAAGAAGAGGATATACTGTTCTTGTCAGTTTCCTAAGCAGAGTGGAACTAGATATGACCCGTGTGTGTAGGAAGCACAGTTCTTTTTTCTGAGCAAGCTCACTGTTCCGAGCCCATAGGAAACACAGTAGAGTAGAAGAGTGCTCTTTTCTCAAAAGCAGAGTGTGTTTCTTGTAAGGCGAGCTAGCGTTTGATTCCCAGTCCTACATGGAGTTGAATCACATGCAGTTTCTGGTCCTATGAGTAAGAGTTTTTTTCCTGTTAAGAAGAGTCACGATTACGCTCCCATTGTCATACACAGCGCAAATAGCACTGTCGTCTGTTCCCAGCATGTACAATGTATTGGACTGAAGAGGATCTACTGTTCTTGTCAGTTTCCAAAGCAGAGTTGAACGAGATATGGCCCGTTTGTTTAGGAAGCACAGTTCTTTTGTTCTGAGCAAGCTCACTGTTCTGGCCCTATAGGAAACACAGTAGAGTAGAAGAGTGCTCTTTTCTCAAAAGCAGAGTGTGTTTCTTGTAAAGCGAGCTAGCGTTTGTTTGCCAGTCCTAAAAGGAGTTGAATCACATGCAGTTTCTGGTCCTATGAGCAAGAGTTGTTTTCTGGTAAGAAGAGTCACTATTGCGCTCCCATTGTCATACACAGGGCAAATAGCACTGGCATCTGTTCCCAGCATGTACAGTGTGTTAGACTGAAGAGGATCTACTGTTCTTGTCAGTTTCCTAAGCAGAGATGAACTAGATATGGCCCGTGTGCATAGGAAGCACAGTTCTTTTGTTCTGAGCAAGCTCACTGTTCTGGCCCTATAGGAAACACAGTAGAGTAGAAGAGTGCTCTTTTCTCAAAAGCAGAGTGTGTTTCTTGTAAGGCGAGCTAGCGTTTGTTTCCCAGTCCTAAATGGAGTTGAATCCCATGCAGTTTCTGGTACTACGAGCAAGAGTTGTTTTCTGGTAAGAAGAGTCACTATTGTGCTCCCATTGCCATACACAGTGCAAATAGCACTCGCGTCTGCTCACAGCAAGTACAGTGTATTGGACTGAAGAGGAGCTATTGTTCTTGTCAGTTTCCGAAGCAGAGTTGAAGTAGATATGGCCCGTGTGTGTAGGAAGCACAGTTCTTTTGTTCTGAGCAAGCTCACTGTTCTCAACCTATAGGAAACACAGTAGAGTAGAAGAATGCTCTTTTCTCAAAAGTAGAGTGTGTTTCTTCTAAGGCGAGCTATGGTTTGTTTCCCAGTCCTAAATGGAGTTGAATCACATGCAGTTTCTGGTCCTATAGGCAAGATTTGTTTTCTGGTGGGAAGAGTCACTATTGAGCTCTCATTGTCATACACAGTGCAAATAGCTCTCACGCCTGCTCCCAGCAAGTACATTGTATTAAACAGAAGAGGAGCTACTGTTCTTGTCAGATTCCTATGCAGAGTTGAACTAGATATGGCCCGTGTGTGTAGGAAGCACAGTTCTTTTGTTCTGAGCAAGCTGACTGTTCTGAAAATATAGCAAACATAGTAGAGTAGAAGAGTGCTCTTTTCTCAAAAGCAGAGTGTTTTTCTTGTAAGGCTAGCTAGTGTTTGTCTCCCAGTGAGAAATGAAGTTGAATCCCATGCAGTTTCTGGTCCTACAAGCAAGAGTTGTTTTCTGGTAAGAAGAGTCACTATTGTGCTCCCATTGCCATACACAGTGCAAATAGCACTCGCGTCTGCTCCTAGCAAGTACAGTGTATTGGACTGAACAGGAGCTACTGTTCTTGTCAGTTTCCTAAGCAGAGTTGAACTAGATATGGCCCGTGTGTAGGAAGCACAGTTCTTTTGTTCTGAGCAAGCTCACTGTTCTGGCCGTTTAGGAAACACAGTAGAGTAGAAGAATGCTCTTTTCTCAAAAGCAGAGTGTGTTTCTAGTAAGGGGAGCTAGCATTTGTTTTCCAGTCCTAAATGGAATTGAATCACATGCAGTTTCTGGTACTGTGAGCAACAGTTGTTTTCTGGTAAGGAAAGTCACTACGGTGCTCCCTTTGCCATACACAGTGCAAATAGCACTTGCGTCTGCTCCCAGCAAGTACAGTGTATTGGACTGAAGAGGAGCTACTGTTCTTGTCAGTTTCCGAAGCAGTGTTGAACTAGATATGGCCCATGTGTGTGGGAAGCACAGTTCTTTTGTTCTGAGCAAGCTCACTGTTCGGACACCATAGGAAACACAGTAGAGTAGAAGAGTGCTCTTTTCTCAAAAGCGGAGTGTGTTTCTTGTAAGACAAGCTAGCGTTTGTTTCCCAGTCCTAAATGGACTTGAATCCCATGCAGTTTCTGGTCCTACAGGCAAGAGTTGTTTTCTGGTGGGAAGAGTCACTATTGAGCTCCCATTGTCATACACAGTGCAAATAGCTCTCACGTCTGCTCCCAACAAGTACATTGTATTAGACAGAAGAGGAGCTACTGTTCTTGTCAGTTTCCTATGCAGAGTTGAAGTAGATAAGGCCCGTGTGTGTAGGAAGCACAGTTCTTTTGTTCTGAGCAAGCTCACTGTTCTGAACCTATAGGAAACACAGTAGAGTAGAAGAATGCTCTTTTCTCAAAAGCAGAGTGTGTTTCTTCTAAGGCGAGCTATGGTTTGTTTCCCAGTCCTAAATGGAGTTGAATCACATGCAGTTTCTGGTCTTATAGGCAAGATTTGTTTTCTGGTGGGAAGAGTCACTATTGAGCTCTCATTGTCATACACAGTGCAAATAGCTCTCACGCCTGCTCCCAGCAAGCACATTGTATTAGACAGAAGAGGAGCTACTGTTCTTGTCAGTTTCCTATGCAGAGTTGAACTAGATATGGCCCGTGTGTGTAGGAAGCACAGTTCTTTTGTTCTGAGCAATCTCCCTGTTCTGAACCTATAGGAAACACAGTAGAGTAGAAGAGTGCTCTTTTCTCAAAAGCAGAGTGTGTTTCTTGTAAGGCTAGCTAGTGTTTGTTTCCCAGTGAGAAATGAAGTTGAATCCCATGCAGTTTCTGATCCTACGAGCAAGAGTTGTTTTCTGGTAAGAAGAGTCACTATTGCGCTCCCATTGCCATACACAGTGCAAATAGCACTCGCGTCTGCTCCTAGCAAGTACAGTGTATTGGACTGAAGAGGAGCTACTGTTCTTGTCAGTTTCCTAAGCAGAGTTGAACTAGATATGGCCCGTGTGTAGGAATCACAGTTCTTTTGTTCTGAGCAAGCTCACTGTTCTGGCCGTTTAGGAAACACAGTAGAGTAGAAGAATGCTCTTTTCTCAAAAGCAGAGTGTGTTTCTTGTAAGGGGAGCTAGCGTTTGTTTCCCAGTCCTAAATGGAATTGAATCACATGCAGTTTCTGGTACTATGAGCAACAGTTGTTTTCTGGTAAGGAATGTCACTATGGTGCTCCCTTTGCCATACACAGTGCAAATAGCCCTTGCTTCTGCTCCCAGGAAGTACAGTGTATTGGACTGAGGAGGAGCTACTGTTCTTGTCAGTTTCCGAAGCAGAGTTGAACTAGATATGGCCCATGTGTGTGGGAAGCACAGTTCTTTTGTTCTGAGCAAGCTCACTGTTCGGACCCCATAGGAAACACAGTAGAGTAGAAGAGTACTCTTTTCTCAAAAGCAGAGTGTGTTTCTTGTAAGGCTAGCTACTTTTTGTCTCCCAGTGAGAAATGGAGTTGAATCCCATGCAGTTTCTGGTCCTACGAGCAAGAGTTGTTTTCTGGTAAGAAGAGTCACTATTGCGCTCCCATTGCTATACACAGTGCAAATAGCACTCGCGTCTGTTCCCAGCAAGTACAGTGTATCGGACTGAAGAGGATCTACTGCTCTGGTCAGGTTCCTAAGCAGAATTGAACTAGACATGGCCGTGTGTGTAGGAAGCAGAGTTCCTTTTTTCTGAGCAAGCTCACTGTTCGGACTCCATAGGAAACACAGTAGAGTAGAAGAGTGCTCTTTTCTCAAAAGCAGAGTGTGTTTCTTGTAAAGCGAGCTAGAGTTTGTAAATCCATTCCTAAATGGATTTGAATCACATGCAGTTTCTGGTCCTACGAGCAAGAGTTGTTTTCTGGTAAGAAGAGTCACTATTGCGCTGCCATTGCCCTACACAGGACAAATAGCACTGGCGTCTGTTCGCCGCAAGTACAGTGTATTGGACTGAAGAGGATCTACTGTTCTTGTCAGGTTCCTAACCAGACTTGAACGAGATATGGCCATGTTTGTAGGAAGCACAGTTCTTTTGTTCTGAGCAAGCTCACTGTTCTGGCCCTACAGGAAACACAGTAGAGTAGATGAGTGCTCTTTTCTCTAAAGCAGAGTGTGTTTCTTGTAAGGCCAGCTCACGTTTGTTTCCCAGTCCTAAATGGAGTTGAGTCACAGACAGTTTTTGGTCCTACGAGCAAGAGTTGTTTTCTGGTAAGAAGAGTCACTATTGTGCTCTAAATGCCATACACAGTGCAAATAGCACTCGTGTCTGTTCCCAACAAGTACAGTGTATTGGACTGAATAGGAGCCACTGTTCTTGTCAGTTTCCTAAGCAGAGTTGAACTAGATATGGTCCATGTGTGTAGGAAGCACAGTTCTTTTGTTCTGACCAAGCTCACTGTTTGGACCCCATAGGAAACACAGTAGAGTAGAAGAGTGCTCTTTTCTCAAAAGCAGAGTGTGTTTCTCAGAAGTCGAGCTAACGTTTGTTTCCTAGTCCTAAATGGAGTTGAGTCACATGCACTTTTTTGTCCTATGAGCAAGAGTTGTTTTCTGGTAAGACAAGTCACTATTGTGCTCCAATTTCCATACACAGTGCGAATAGCACTCGCGTCTGTTCCCTGCAAGTACAGTGTATTGAAAGGAAGAGGAGCTATTGTTCTTGTCAGTTTCCTAAGCAGAGTTGAACTATATATGGCCCATGTGTGTAGGAAGCACAGTTCTTTTGTCCTGAGCAAGCTCACTGTTTGGACCCCATAGGAAACACAGTACAGTAGAAGAGTGCTCTTTTCTCTAAAGCAGAGTGTGTTTCTTGTAAGGTGAGCCAGCTTTTGTTTCCCAGTCTAAATGGAGTTGAATCACATGCAGTTTCTGGTCCTACAAGCAAGAGTTGTTTTCTGGTAAGAAGAGTCACTATTGCGCTGCCATTGCCATACACAGGACAAATAGCACTGGCGTCTGTTCCCAGCAAGTACAGTGTATTGGACTATAGAGGATCTACTGTTCTTGTCAGGTTCCTAAGCCGAATTGAACTAGATATGGCCATGTGTGTAGGAAGCACAGTTCTTTTGTTCTGAGCAAGCTCACTGTTCGGACCCCATAGTATACACAGTAGAGTAGAAAAGTGCTCTTTTCTCAAAAGCAGAGTGTGTTTTTTGTAAGTCGAGCTAGCGTTTGTTTCCCAGTCCTAAATGGAGTTGAGTCACATGCAGTTTTTTGTCCTACGAGCAAGAGTTGTTTTCTGGTAAGACGAGTCACTATTGTGCTCCAATGCCATACACAGTGCAAATAGCACTCGCGTCTGTTCCCCGCAAGTATAGTGTATCGGACTGAAGAGGAGCTACTGTTCTTGTCAGTTTCCTAAGCAGAGTTGAACTAGGTATGGCCCGTGTGTAGGAAGCACAGTTCTTTTGTTCTGAGCAAGCTCACTGTTCTGGCCCTATAGGAAACACAGTACAGTAGATGAGTGCTCTTTTCCCTAAAGCAGAGTGTGTTTCTTGTAAGGCGAGCTAGCGTTTGTTTCCCAGTCCTAAATGGAGTTGAATCACATGCAGTTTCTAATCCTACGAGCAAGGGTTGTTTTATGGTAAGAAGAGTCACTATTGCGCTGCCATTGCCATACACAGTACAAATAGCCCTGGCGTCTGTTCCCAGCAAGTACAGTGTATTGGACTGAAGAGGATCTACTGTTCTTGTCAGGTTCCTAAGCAGAATTGAACTCGATATGGCCGTGTGTGTAGGAAGCACAGTTCTTTTGTTCTGAGCAAGCTCAATGTTCGGACCCCATAGGAAACACTGTAGAGTAAAAGAGTGCTCTTTTCTCAAAAGCAGAGTGTGTTTCTTGTAAGTCGAGCTAGCGTTTGTTTCCCAGTCCTAAATGGAGTTGAGTCACATGCAGTTTTTTGTCCCACGAGCAAGAGTTGTTTTCTGGTAAGACGAGTCACTATTGTGCTCCAATGCCATACACAGTGCACATAGCACTCGCGTCTGTTCCCCGCAAGTACAGTGTATCGGACTGAAGAGGAGCTACTGTTCTTGTTTGTTTCCTAAGCAGAGTTGAACTAGATATGGCCCGTGTGTGTAGAAAGCACAGTTCTTTTGTTCTGAGCAAGCTCACTGTTCGGACCACATAGGGAACACAGTAGAGTAGAAGAGTGCTCTTTTCTCTAAAGCAGAGTGTGTTTCATGTAAGGCGAGCTAGCATTTGTTTCCCAGTCCTAAATGGAGTTGAATCACATGCAGTTTCTGGTCCTACGAGCAAGAGTTGTTTTCTGGTAAGGAATGTCACTATTGTGCTCCCATTGCCATACACAGTGCAAATATCACTCGAGTCTGTTCCCAGCAAGTACAGTGTATCGGACTGAAGAGGAGCTACTGTTCTTGTCAGTTTTCTAAGCAGAGTTGAACTAGTTATGGCCCGTGTGTGGGAAGAACAGTTCTTTTGTTCTGAGCAAGCTCACTGTTCTGGCCCTATAGGAAACACAATAGAGTAGAAGAGTGCTCTTTTCCCTAAAGCAGAGTTTGTTTCTTGTAAGGCGAGCTAGCGTTTGTTTCCCAGTCCTAAATGGAGTTGAATCACATGCAGTTTCTAGTCCTACGAGCAAGAGTTGTTTTATGGTAAGAAGAGTCACTATTGCGCTCCCATTGCCCTAAACAAGGCAAATAGCACTCGCGTCTTTTCCCAGCAAGTACAGTGTATTGGACTGAATTGAGGCTACTGTTCCTGTCAGTTTACTAAGCAGAGTTGAACTAGATATGGTCCCTGTGTGTAGGAAGCACAGTTCTTTTGTTCTGAGCAAGCTCACTGTTTGGACCCCATAGGAAAAACAGTAGAGTAGAAGAGTGCTCTTTTCTCTAAAGCAGAGTGTGTTTCTTGTAAGGCGAGCTACCGTTTGTTTCCCAGTCCTAAATGGAGTTGAATCACATGCAGTTTCTGGTCCTACGAGCAAGAGTTGTTTTCTGGTTGGGAAAGTCACTATTGCGCTCCCATTGCCATACACAGTGCAAATAGCCCTCCAGTCTGTTCCCAGCAAGTACAGTGTATCGGACTGAAGAGGAGCTACTGTTCTTGTCAGTTTCCTAAGCAGAGTTGAAATAGGTATGGCCCGTGTGTAGGAAGCACAGTTCTTTTGTTCTGAGCAAGCTCACTGTTCTGGCCCTATAGGAAACACAATAGAATAGAAGAGTGCTCTTTTCCCTAAAGCAGAGTGTGTTTCTTGTAAGGCGAGCTAGCGTTTGTTTGCCAGTCCTAAATGGAGTTGAATCACATGCAGTTTCTGGTCCTACGAGCAAGAGTTGTTTTCTGGTAAGAAGAGTCACTATTGTGCTCCCATTGTCATAAACAGGGCAAATAGCACTTGCATCTGTTCCCAGCATGTACAGTGTGTTAGACTGAAGAGGATCTACTGTTCTTTTCAGTTTCCTAAGCAGAGTTGAACTAGATATGGCCCGTGTGTATAGGAAGCGCAGTTCTTTTGTTCTGAGCAAGCTCACTGTTCTGGCCCTATAGGAAACACAGTAGAGTAGAAGATTGCTCTTTTCTCAAAAGCAGAGTGTGTTTCTTGTAAGGCGAGGTAGCGTTTGTTTCCCAGTCCTAAGTGGAGTTGAATCACATGCATTTTCTGGTCCTACGAGGAAGAGTTGTTTTCTAGTAAGGAAAGTCACTATGGTGCTCCCATTTCCATACACAGTGCAAATAGCACTCGCGTCTGCTCGCAGCAAGTACAGTGTATTGGACTGAAGAGGAGCTACTGTTCTTGTCAGTTTCCGAAGCAGAGTTGAACTAGATATGGCCCATGTGTGTAGGAAGCACAGTTCTTTTGTTCTGAGCAAGCTCACTGTTCGGACCCTATAGGAAACACAGTAGAGTAGAAGAGTGCTCTTTTCTCAAAAGCGTAGTGTGTTTCTTGCAAGGCAAGCTAGCGTTTGTTTCCCAGTCCTAAATGGAGTTGAATCCCATGCAGTTTCTGGTCCTACAAGCAAGAGTTGTTTTCTGGTAAGAAGATTCACTATTATGCTCCCATTGTCATACACAGGGCAAATAGCACGGGCGTCTGTTCCCAGCATGTAAAGTGTATTGGACTGAAGAGGATCTACTCTTCTTGTCTGTTTCCTAAGCAGAGTTGAACTAGATATGGCCCGTGTGTGTAGGAAGCACAGTTCTTTTGTTCTGAGCAAGCTCACTGTTCAGACCCTATAGGAAACACTGTAGAGTAGAAGAGTGCTCTTTTCTCAAAAGCAGAGTGTGTTTCTTCTAAGGCGAGCTATGGTTTGTTTCCCAGTCCTAAATGGAGTTGAATCACATGCAGTTTCTGGTCCTACCGGCAAGAGTTGTTTTCTGGTGGGAAGAGTCACTATTGAGCTCCCATTGTCATACACAGTGCAAATACCTCTCACGTCTGCTCCAAGCAAGTACATTGTATTAAACAGAAGAGGAGCTACTGTTCTTGTCAGTTTCCTAAGCAGAGTTGAACTAGATATGGCCGTGTGTGTAGGAAGCACAGTTCTTTTGTTCTGAGCAAGCTCACTGTTCGGACCCCATAGGAAACACAGTAGAGTAGGCGAGTGCTCTTTTCTCAAAAGCAGAGTGTGTTTCTTGTAAAGCTAGATAGTGTTTGTTTCCCAGTCAGAAACAGAGTTGAATCACACGCAGTTTCTGGTCCTACGAGCAAGAGTTGTTTTCTGGTAAGAAGAGTCACTATTGTGCTCCCATTGCTATACACAGTTCAAATAGCACTCGCGTCTGCTCCCAGCAAGTACAGTGTATTGGACTGAAGAGGAGCTACTGTTCTTGTCAGTTTCCTAAGCAGAGTTGAACTAGATGTGGCCCGTTTGTGTAGGAAGCACAGTTCTTTTGTTCTGAGCAAGCTCACAGTTCAGACCCTATAGGAAACACTGTAGGGTAGAAGAGTGCTCTTTTCTCAAAAGCAGAGTGTATTTCTTGTAAAGGAAGCTAGCGTTTGTTTCCCAGGTTTAAATGGAGTTGAATCACATGTAGTTTCTGGTCCTACGAGCAAGAGTTGTTTTCTGGTAAGGAAAGTCACTACTGCGCTCCCTTAGCCACACACAGTGCAAATAGCACTCGAGTATGTTCCCAGCAAGTACAGTGTATTGGAAAGAAGAGGATATACTGTTCTTGTCAGTTTCCTAAGCAGAGTGGAACTAGATATGACCCGTGTGTGTAGGAAGCACAGTTCTTTTTTCTGAGCAAGCTCACTGTTCCGAGCCCATAGGAAACACAGTAGAGTAGAAGAGTGCTCTTTTCTCAAAAGCAGAGTGTGTTTCTTGTAAGGCGAGCTAGCGTTTGATTCCCAGTCCTAAATGGAGTTGAATCACATGCAGTTTCTGGTCCTATGAGTAAGAGTTTTTTTCCTGTTAAGAAGAGTCACGATTACGCTCCCATTGTCATACACAGCGCAAATAGCACTGTCGTCTGTTCCCAGCATGTACAATGTATTGGACTGAAGAGGATCTACTGTTCTTGTCAGTTTCCAAAGCAGAGTTGAACGAGATATGGCCCGTTTGTTTAGGAAGCACAGTTCTTTTGTTCTGAGCAAGCTCACTGTTCTGGCCCTATAGGAAACACAGTAGAGTAGAAGAGTGCTCTTTTCTCAAAAGCAGAGTGTGTTTCTTGTAAAGCGAGCTAGCGTTTGTTTGCCAGTCCTAAAAGGAGTTGAATCACATGCAGTTTCTGGTCCTATGAGCAAGAGTTGTTTTCTGGTAAGAAGAGTCACTATTGCGCTCCCATTGTCATACACAGGGCAAATAGCACTGGCATCTGTTCCCAGCATGTACAGTGTGTTAGACTGAAGAGGATCTACTGTTCTTGTCAGTTTCCTAAGCAGAGATGAACTAGATATGGCCCGTGTGCATAGGAAGCACAGTTCTTTTGTTCTGAGCAAGCTCACTGTTCTGGCCCTATAGGAAACACAGTAGAGTAGAAGAGTGCTCTTTTCTCAAAAGCAGAGTGTGTTTCTTGTAAGGCGAGCTAGCGTTTGTTTCCCAGTCCTAAATGGAGTTGAATCCCATGCAGTTTCTGGTACTACGAGCAAGAGTTGTTTTCTGGTAAGAAGAGTCACTATTGTGCTCCCATTGCCATACACAGTGCAAATAGCACTCGCGTCTGCTCACAGCAAGTACAGTGTATTGGACTGAAGAGGAGCTATTGTTCTTGTCAGTTTCCGAAGCAGAGTTGAAGTAGATATGGCCCGTGTGTGTAGGAAGCACAGTTCTTTTGTTCTGAGCAAGCTCACTGTTCTCAACCTATAGGAAACACAGTAGAGTAGAAGAATGCTCTTTTCTCAAAAGTAGAGTGTGTTTCTTCTAAGGCGAGCTATGGTTTGTTTCCCAGTCCTAAATGGAGTTGAATCACATGCAGTTTCTGGTCCTATAGGCAAGATTTGTTTTCTGGTGGGAAGAGTCACTATTGAGCTCTCATTGTCATACACAGTGCAAATAGCTCTCACGCCTGCTCCCAGCAAGTACATTGTATTAAACAGAAGAGGAGCTACTGTTCTTGTCAGATTCCTATGCAGAGTTGAACTAGATATGGCCCGTGTGTGTAGGAAGCACAGTTCTTTTGTTCTGAGCAAGCTGACTGTTCTGAAAATATAGCAAACATAGTAGAGTAGAAGAGTGCTCTTTTCTCAAAAGCAGAGTGTTTTTCTTGTAAGGCTAGCTAGTGTTTGTCTCCCAGTGAGAAATGAAGTTGAATCCCATGCAGTTTCTGGTCCTACAAGCAAGAGTTGTTTTCTGGTAAGAAGAGTCACTATTGTGCTCCCATTGCCATACACAGTGCAAATAGCACTCGCGTCTGCTCCTAGCAAGTACAGTGTATTGGACTGAACAGGAGCTACTGTTCTTGTCAGTTTCCTAAGCAGAGTTGAACTAGATATGGCCCGTGTGTAGGAAGCACAGTTCTTTTGTTCTGAGCAAGCTCACTGTTCTGGCCGTTTAGGAAACACAGTAGAGTAGAAGAATGCTCTTTTCTCAAAAGCAGAGTGTGTTTCTAGTAAGGGGAGCTAGCATTTGTTTTCCAGTCCTAAATGGAATTGAATCACATGCAGTTTCTGGTACTGTGAGCAACAGTTGTTTTCTGGTAAGGAAAGTCACTACGGTGCTCCCTTTGCCATACACAGTGCAAATAGCACTTGCGTCTGCTCCCAGCAAGTACAGTGTATTGGACTGAAGAGGAGCTACTGTTCTTGTCAGTTTCCGAAGCAGTGTTGAACTAGATATGGCCCATGTGTGTGGGAAGCACAGTTCTTTTGTTCTGAGCAAGCTCACTGTTCGGACACCATAGGAAACACAGTAGAGTAGAAGAGTGCTCTTTTCTCAAAAGCGGAGTGTGTTTCTTGTAAGACAAGCTAGCGTTTGTTTCCCAGTCCTAAATGGACTTGAATCCCATGCAGTTTCTGGTCCTACAGGCAAGAGTTGTTTTCTGGTGGGAAGAGTCACTATTGAGCTCCCATTGTCATACACAGTGCAAATAGCTCTCACGTCTGCTCCCAGCAAGTACATTGTATTAGACAGAAGAGGAGCTACTGTTCTTGTCAGTTTCCTATGCAGAGTTGAAGTAGATAAGGCCCGTGTGTGTAGGAAGCACAGTTCTTTTGTTCTGAGCAAGCTCACTGTTCTGAACCTATAGGAAACACAGTAGAGTAGAAGAATGCTCTTTTCTCAAAAGCAGAGTGTGTTTCTTCTAAGGCGAGCTATGGTTTGTTTCCCAGTCCTAAATGGAGTTGAATCACATGCAGTTTCTGGTCCTATAGGCAAGATTTGTTTTCTGGTGGGAAGAGTCACTATTGAGCTCTCATTGTCATACACAGTGCAAATAGCTCTCACGCCTGCTCCCAGCAAGCACATTGTATTAGACAGAAGAGGAGCTACTGTTCTTGTCAGTTTCCTATGCAGAGTTGAACTAGATATGGCCCGTGTGTGTAGGAAGCACAGTTCTTTTGTTCTGAGCAATCTCCCTGTTCTGAACCTATAGGAAACACAGTAGAGTAGAAGAGTGCTCTTTTCTCAAAAGCAGAGTGTGTTTCTTGTAAGGCTAGCTAGTGTTTGTTTCCCAGTGAGAAATGAAGTTGAATCCCATGCAGTTTCTGATCCTACGAGCAAGAGTTGTTTTCTGGTAAGAAGAGTCACTATTGCGCTCCCATTGCCATACACAGTGCAAATAGCACTCGCGTCTGCTCCTAGCAAGTACAGTGTATTGGACTGAAGAGGAGCTACTGTTCTTGTCAGTTTCCTAAGCAGAGTTGAACTAGATATGGCCCGTGTGTAGGAAGCACAGTTCTTTTGTTCTGAGCAAGCTCACTGTTCTGGCCGTTTAGGAAACACAGTAGAGTAGAAGAATGCTCTTTTCTCAAAAGCAGAGTGTGTTTCTTGTAAGGGGAGCTAGCGTTTGTTTCCCAGTCCTAAATGGAATTGAATCACATGCAGTTTCTGGTACTATGAGCAACAGTTGTTTTCTGGTAAGGAATGTCACTATGGTGCTCCCTTTGCCATACACAGTGCAAATAGCACTTGCTTCTGCTCCCAGGAAGTACAGTGTATTGGACTGAGGAGGAGCTACTGTTCTTGTCAGTTTCCGAAGCAGAGTTGAACTAGATATGGCCCATGTGTGTGGGAAGCACAGTTCTTTTGTTCTGAGCAAGCTCACTGTTCGGACCCCATAGGAAACACAGTAGAGTAGAAGAGTACTCTTTTCTCAAAAGCAGAGTGTGTTTCTTGTAAGGCTAGCTACTTTTTGTCTCCCAGTGAGAAATGGAGTTGAATCCCATGCAGTTTCTGGTCCTACGAGCAAGAGTTGTTTTCTGGTAAGAAGAGTCACTATTGCGCTCCCATTGCCATACACAGTGCAAATAGCACTCGCGTCTGCTCCTAGCAAGTACAGTGTATTGGACTGAAGAGGAGCTACTGTTCTTGTCAGTTTCCTAAGCAGAGTTGAACTAGATATGGCCCGTGTGTAGGAAGTACAGTTCTTTTGTTCTGAGCAAGGTCACTGTTCTGGCCGTTTAAGAAACACAGTAGAGTAGAAGAATGCTATTTTCTCAAAAGCAGAGTGTGTTTCTTGTAAGGGGAGCTAGCGTTTGTTTCCCAGTCCTAAATGGAATTGAATCACATGCAGTTTCTGGTACTAG
Source organism: Peromyscus eremicus (assembly GCF_949786415.1). NCBI lineage: Eukaryota > Metazoa > Chordata > Mammalia > Rodentia > Cricetidae > Peromyscus > Peromyscus eremicus. Next base: position 59,368 of record NW_026735704.1, read on the forward strand.
GAGCAACAGTTGTTTTCTGGTAAGGAAAGTCACTATGGTGCTCCCTTTGACATACACAGTGCAAATAGCACTTGTGTCTGCTCCCAGCAAGTACAGTGTATTGGACTGAAGAGGAGCTACTGTTCTTGTCAGTTTCTGAAGCAGAGTTGAACTAGATATGGCCCATGTGTGTGGGAAGCACAGTTCTTTTGTTCTGAGCAAGCTCACTGTTTGGACACCATAGGAAACACAGTAGAGTAGAAGAGTGCTCTTTTCTCAAAAGCAGAGTGTGTTTCTTTTAAGGCTAGCTAGTGTTTGTTTCCCAGTGAGAAATGAAGTTGAATCCCATGCATTTTCTGGTCCTACGAACAAGAGTTGTTTTCTTTTAAGAAGAGTCACTATTGCGCTCCCATTGCCATACACAGTGCAAATAGCACTCGCGTCTGCTCATACCAAGTACAGCGTATTGGACTGAAGAGGATCTACTCTTCTTGTCAGTTTCCTAAGCAGAGTTGAACTAGATATGACCCCGGTGTGTAGGAAGCACAGTTCATTTTATCTGAGCAAGCTCACGGTTCCGAGCCCATAGGAAACACAATAGAGTAGAAGAGTGCTCTTTTCTCAAAAGCAGAGTGTGTTTCTTGTAAGGCGAGCTAGCGTTTGTTTCCCAGTCCTAAATGGAGTTGAATGACATGCAGTTTCTGGTCCTATGAGCAAGATTTGTTTTTCCTGTAAGAAGAGTCACTATTATGCTGCCATTGTCATACACAGCGCAAATAGCACTCGCATTTGTTCCCAGCATGTACAATGTATTGGACTGAAGAGGATCTTCTTTTCTTGTCAGTTTCCAAAGCAGAGTTGAACTACATATGGCCCGTGTGTGTAGGAAGCAGAGTTCTTTTGTTCTGAGCAAGCTCACTCTTCTGGCCCTATAGGAAACACAGTAGAGTAGAAGAGTGCTCTTTTCTCAAAAGCAGAGTGTGTTTCTTGTAAGGCGAGCTAGCGTTTGTTTCCCAGTCCTAAATGGAGTTGAATCCCATGCAGTTTCTGGTCCTAGAGCAAGAGTTGTTTTCTGGTAAGAAGAGTCACTATTGTGCTCCCATTGTCATACACAGGGCAAATAGCACTGGCATCTGTTCCCAGCATGTACAGTGTGTTGGACTGTGGAGGATCTACTGTTCTTGTCAGTTTCCTAAACAGAGTTGAACTAGATATGGCCCGTGTGTGTAGGAAGCACAGTTCTTTTGTTCTGAGCAAGCTCACTGTTCTGGCCCTATAGGAAACACAGTAGAGTAGAAGAGTGCTCTTTTCTCAAAAGCAGAGTGTGTTTCTTGTAAGCCGAGCTAGCGTTTGTTTCCCAGTCCTAAATAGAGTTGAATCCCATGCAGTTTCTGGTCCTACGAGCAAGAGTTGTTTTCTGGTAAAAAGAGTCACTATTGTGCTTCCATTGTCATACACAGGGCAAATAGCATGGGAGTCTGTTCCCAGCATTTAAAGTGTATTGGACTGAAGAGGATCTACTCTTCTTGTCAGTTTCCTAAGCAGAGTTGAACTAGATATGACCCGTGTGTGTAGGAAGCACAGTTCATTTTATCTGAGCAAGCTCACGGTTCCGAGCCCATAGGAAACACAATAGAGTAGAAGAGTGCTCTTTTCTCAAAAGCAGAGTGTGTTTCTTGTAAGGCGAGCTAGCGTTTGTTTCCCAGTCCTAAATGGAGTTGAATCACATGCAGTTTCTGGTCCTATGAGCAAGAGTTGTTTTTCCTGTAAGAAGAGTCACTATTATGCTGCCATTGTCATACACAGCGCAAAGAGCACTCGCATCTGTTCCCAGCATGTACAATGTATTGGACTGAAGAGGATCTTCTGTTCTTGTCAGTTTCCAAAGCAGAGTTGAACTACATATGGCCCGTGTGTGTAGGAAGCACAGTTCTTTTGTTCTGAGCAAGCTCACTCTTCTGGCCCTATAGGAAACACAGTAGAGTAGAAGAGTGCTCTTTTCTCAAAAGCAGAGTGTGTTTCTTGTAAGGCGAGCTAGCGTTTGTTTCCCAGTCCTAAATGGAGTTGAATCCCATGCAGTTTCTGGTCCTAGAGCAAGAGTTGTTTTCTGGTAAGAAGAGTCACTATTGTGCTCCCATTGTCATACACAGGGCAAATAGCACTGGCATCTGTTCCCAGCATGTACAGTGTGTTGGACTGAAGAGGATCTACTGTTCTTGTCAGTTTCCTAAACAGAGTTGAACTAGATATGGCCCGTGTGTGTAGGAAGCACAGTTCTTTTGTTCTGAGCAAGCTCACTGTTCTGGCCCTATAGGAAACACAGTAGAGTAGAAGAGTGCTCTTTTCTCAAAAGCAGAGTATGTTTCTTGTAAGGCGAGCTAGCGTTTGTTTCCCAGTCCTAAATAGAGTTGAATCCCATGCAGTTTCTGGTCCTACGAGCAAGAGTTGTTTTCTGGTAAAAAGAGTCACTATTGTGCTTCCATTGCCATACACGGTGCAAATAGCATTCGCGTCTGTTCCCAGCAAGTACAGTGTATTGTACAGTAGAGGAGCTACTGTTCTTGTCAGTTTCCAAAGCAGAGTTGAACTAGATATGACCCGTGTGTGTAGGAAGCACTGTTCTATTGTTCTGAGCAAGCTCACTGTTCTGGCCCTATAGGAAACACAGTAGAGTAGAAGAGTACTCTTTTCTCAAAAGCAGAATGTGATTCTTGTAAGGCTAGCTAGTGTTTGTTTCCCAGTCAGAAACAAAGTTGAATCCCAAGCAGTTTCTGGTCCTACGAACAGGAGTTGTTTTCTGGTAAGAAGAGTCACTATTGAGCTCCCAATGTCATATACAGTGCAAATAGCTCTCCCGTCTGCTCCCAGGAAGTACAGTGTATTGGACTGAAGAGGAGCTACTATTCCTTTCAGTTTCCTAAGCAGATTTGACCTACATATGGCCGGTGTGTGTAGGAAGCACAGTTCTTTTGTTCTGAGCAAGCTCACTGTTCAGACCCCATAGGAAACACAGTAGAGTAGAAGAGTACTCTTTTCTCAAAAGCAGAGTGTATTTCTTGTAAGGCGAGCTAGTGTTTGTTTCCCAGTAATAAATGGAGTTGAATCACATGCAGTTTTTGGTCCTACGAGCAAGAGTTGTTTTCTGGTAAGGAAAGTCACTATTGTGCTCCCTTACCCACACACAGCGCAAATAGCACTCACGTCTGCTCCCATCAAGTACAGTGTATTGGAAAGAAGAGGAGCTACTGTTCTTGTCAGTTTCCTAAGCAGAGTTGAACTAGATATGACCCGTGTGTATAGTAAGCACAGTTCTTTTTTTCTGAGCAAGCTCACTGTTCGGGCCCCATAGGAAACACAGTAGAGTAGAAGAGTGCTCTTTTCTCAAAATCAGAGTGTGTTTCTTCTAAGGCGAGCTAGTGTTTGTTTCGCAGTGAGAAATGAAGTTGAATCCCATGCAGTTTCTGGTCCTATGAGCAAGAGTTGTTTTCGGGTAAGAAGAGTCACTATTGCGCTCCCATTGCCATACACAGTGCAAATAGCACTCGCGTCTGCTCCTAGCAAGTACAGTGTATTGGACTGAACAGGAGCTACTGTTCTTGTCAGTTTCCTAAGCAGAGTTGAACTAGATATGGCCCGTGTGTAGGAAGCACAGTTCTTTTGTTTTGAGCAAGCTCACTGTTCTGGCCCTTTAAGAAACACAGTAGAGTAGAAGAATGCTCTTTTCTCAAAAGCAGAGTGTGTTTCTTGTAAGGGGAGCTAACGTTTGTTTCCCAGTCCTAAATGGAATTGAATCACATGCAGTTTCTGGTACTACGAGCAACAGTTGTTTTCTGGTAAGGAAAGTCACTATGGTGCTCCCTTTGACATACACAGTGCAAATAGCACTCGCGTCTGCTCCCTGCAAGTACAGTGTATTGGACTGAAGAGGAGCTACTGTTCTTGTCAGTTTCCAAAGTAGAGTTGAACTAGATATGGCCCATGTGTGTAGGAAGCACAGTTCTTTTGTTCTGAGCAAGCTCACTGTTTTGACCCCATGGGAAACACAGTAGAGTAGAAGAGTGCTCTTTTCTCAAAAGCAGAGTGTGTTTCTTGTAAGGCAAGCTAGCGTTTGTTTCCCAGTCCTAAATGGAGTTGAATCCCATGCAGTTTCTGGTCCTACGAGCAAGAGTTGTTTTCTGGTAAGAAGAGTCACTATTGTGCTCCCATTGTCATACACAGGTTAAATAGCACGGGCGTCTGTTCCCAGCATGTAAAGTGTATTCGACTGAAGAGGATCTACTGTTCTTGTCAGTTTCCTAAGCAGAGTTGAACTAGATGTGGCCCGTTTGTGTAGGAAGCACAGTTCTTTTGTTCTGAGCAAGCTCACTGTTCAGACCCTATAGGAAACACTGTAGGGTAGAAGAGTGCTCTTTTCTCAAAAGCAGAGTGTGTTTTTTGTAAAGGAAGCTAGCGTTTGTTTTCCAGTTTTAAATGGAGTTGAATCACATGCAGTTTCTGGTCCTACGAGCAAGAGATGTTTTCTGGTAAGGAAAGTCACTATTGCGCTACCTTAGCCACACACAGTGCAAATAGCACTCGCGTATGTTCCCAGCAAGTACAGTATATTGGAAAGAAGAGGATATACTGTTCTTGTCAGTTTCCTAAGCAGAGTGGAACTAGATATGACCCGTGTGTGTAGGAAGCACAGTTCTTTTTTCTGAGCAAGCTCACGGTTCCGAGCCCATAGGAAACACAGTAGAGTAGAAGAGTGCTCTTTTCTCAAAAGCAGAGTGTGTTTCTTGTAAGGCGAGCTAGCGTTTGTTTCCCAGTCCTAAATGGAGTTGAATCACATGCAGGTTCTGGTCCTATGAGTAAGAGTTTTTTTCTGTTAAGAAGAGTCACTATTACACTCCCATTGTCATATGCAGCGCAAATAGCACTGTCGTCTGTTCCCAGCATGTACAATGTATTGGACTGAAGAGGATCTACTGTTCTTGTCAGTTTCCAAAGCAGAGTTGAATGAATATGGCCCGTTTGTGTAGGAACCACAGTTCTTTTGTTCTGAGCAAGCTCACTCTTCTGGCCCTATAGGAAACACAGTAGAGTAGAAGAGTGCTCTTTTCTCAAAAGCAGAGTGTGTTTCTTGTAAGGAGAGCTAGCGTTTGTTTGCCAGTCCTAAATGGAGTTGAATCCCATGCAGTTTCTGGTCCTACGAGCAAGAGTTGTTTTCTGGTAAGAAGAGTCACTATTGTGTTCCCATTGTCATACACAGGGCAAATAGCACTTGCATCTGTTCCCAGCATGTACAGTGTGTTAGACTGAAGAGGATCTACTGTTCTTTTCAGTTTCCTAAGCAGAGTTGAACTAGATATGGCCCGTTTGTATAGGAAGCACAGTTCTTTTGTTCTCAGCAAGCTCACTGTTCTGGCCCTATAGGAAACACAGTAGAGTAGAAGAGTGCTCTTTTCTCAAAAGCAGAGTGTGTTTCTTGTAAGGCGAGCTAGCGTTTGTTTCCCAGTCCTAAATGGAGTTGAATCACATGCAGTTTCTGGTCCTACGAGCAAGAGTTGTTTTCTAGTAAGGAAAGTCACTACGGTGCTCCCATTTCCATACACAGTGCAAATAGCACTCGCGTCTGCTCCCATCAAGTACAGTGTATTGGACTGAAGAGGAGCTACTGTTCTTGTCAGGTTCCGAAGCAGAGTTGAACGAGATATGGCCCATGTGTGTAGGAAGCACAGTTCTTTTGTTCTGAGCAAGCTCACTGTTCGGACCCTATAGGAAACACAGTAGAGTAGAAGAGTGCTCTTTTCTCAAAAGCGTAGTGTGTTTCTTGCAAGGCAAGCTAGCGTTTTTTCCCAGTCCTAAATGGAGTTGAATCCCATGCAGTTTCTGGTCCTACAAGCAAGAGTTGTTTTCTGGTAAGAAGATTCACTATTGTGCTCCCATTGTCATACACAGGGCAAAGAGCACGGGCGTCTGTTCCCAGCATGTAAAGTGTATTGGACTGAAGAGGATCTACTCTTCTTGTCTGTTTCCTAAGCAGAGTTGAACTAGATATGGCCCGTGTGTGTAGGAAGCACAGTTCTTTTGTTCTGAGCAAGCTCACTGTTCAGACCCTATAGGAAACACTGTAGAGTAGAAGCGTGCTCTTTTCTCAAATGCAGAGTGTGTTTCTTCTAAGGCGAGCTATGGTTTGTTTCCCAGTCCTAAATGGAGTTGAATCACATGCAGTTTCTGGTCCTACCGACAAGAGTTGTTTTCTGGTGGGAAGAGTCACTATTGAGCTCCCATTGTCATACACAGTGCAAATAACTCTCACGTCTGCTCCAAGCAAGTACACTGTATTAAACAGAAGAGGAGCTACTGTTCTTGTCAGTTTCCTAAGCAGAGTTGAACTAGATATGGCCCGTGTGTGTAGGAAGCACAGTTCTTTTGTTCTGAGCAAGCTCACTGTTCGGACCCCATAGGAAACACAGAAAAGTAGGCGAGTGCTCTTTTCTCAAAAGCAGAGTGTGTTTCTTGTAAAGCTAGCTAGTGTTTGTTTCCCAGTCAGAAACAGAGTTGAATCACACGCAGTTTCTGGTACTACGAGCAAGAGTTGTTTTCTGGTAAGAAGAGTCACTATTGTGCTCCCATTGCAATACACAGTTCAAATAGCACTCGCGTCTGCTCCCAGCAAGTACAGTGTATTGGACTGAAGAGGAGCTACTGTTCTTGTCAGTTTCCTAAGCAGAGTTGAACTAGATGTGGCCCGTTTGTGTAGGAAGCACAGTTCTTTTGTTCTGAGCAAGCTCACTGTTCAGACCCTATAGGAAACACTGTAGAGTAGAAGAGTGCTCTTTTCTCAAAAGCAGAGTGTATTTCTTGTAAAGGAAGCTAGCGTTTGTTTCCCAGGTTTAAATGGAGTTAAATCACATGCAGTTTCTGGTCCTACGAGCAAGAGTTGTTTTCTGGTAAGGAAAGTCACTATTGCGCTCCCTTAGCCACACACAGTGCAAATAGCACTCGAGTATGTTCCCAGCAAGTACAGTGTATTGGAAAGAAGAGGATCTACTGTTCTTGTCAGTTTCCTAAGCAGAGTGGAACTAGATATGACCCGTGTGTGTAGGAAGCACAGTTCTTTTTTCTGAGCAAGCTCACTGTTCCGAGCCCATAGGAAACACAGTAGAGTAGAAGAGTGCTCTTTTCTCAAAATCAGAGTGTGTTTCTTGTAAGGCGAGCTAGCGTTTGTTTCCCAGTCCTAAATGGAGTTGAATCACATGCAGTTTCTGGTCCTATGAGTAAGAGTTTTTTTCGGGTAAGAAGAGTCACGATTACGCTCCCATTGTCATACACAGCACAAATAGCACTGTCGTCTGTTCCCAGCATGTACAATGTATTGGACTGAAGAGGATCTACTGTTCTTGTCAGTTTCCAAAGTAGAGTTGAACGAGATATGGCCCGTTTGTGTAGGAATCACAGTTCTTTTGTTCTGAGCTAGCTCACTGTTCTGGCCCTTTAAGAAACACAGTAGAGTAGAAGAATGCTCTTTTCTCAAAAGCAGAGTGTGTTTCTTGTAAGGGGAGCTAGCGTTTGTTTCCCAGTCCTAAATGGAATTGAATCACATGCAGTTTCTGGTACTACGAGCAAGAGTTGTTTTCTGGTAAGGAAGGTCACTATGGTGCTCCCTTTGACATACACAGTGCAAATAGCACTCGCGTCTGCTCCCAGCAAGTACAGTGTATTGGACTGAAGAGGAGCTACTGTTCTTGTCAGTTTCCAAAGTAGAGTTGAACTAGATATGGCCCATGTGTGTAGGAAGCACAGTTCTTTTGTTCTGAGCAAGCTCACTGTTCGGACCCTATAGGAAACACAGTAGAGTAGAAGAGTGCTCTTTTCTCTAAAGCAGAGTGTGTTTCTTGTAAGGCAAGCTAGCGTTTGTTTCCCAGTCCTAAATGGAGTTGAATCCCATGCAGTTTCTGGTCCTACGAGCAAGAGTTGTTTTGTGGTAAGAAGAGTCACTATTGTGCTCCCATTGTCACACACAGGTTAAATAGCACGGGCGTCTGTTCCCAGCATGTAAAGTGTATTCGACTGAAGAGGATCTACTGTTCTTGTCAGTTTCCTAAGCAGAGTTGAACTAGATGTGGCCCGTTTGTGTAGGAAGCACAGTTCTTTTGTTCTGAGTAAGCTCACTGTTCAGACCCTAGAGGAAACACTGTAGGGTAGAAGAGTGCTCTTTTCTCAAAAGCAGAGTGTGTTTTTTGTAAAGGAAGCTAGCGTTTGTTTTCCAGTTTTAAATGGAGTTGAATCACATGCAGTTTCTGGTCCTACGAGCAAGAGATGTTTTCTGGTAAGGAAAGTCACTATTGCGCTACCTTAGCCACACACAGTGCAAATAGCACTCGCGTATGTTCCCAGCAAGTACAGTGTATTGGAAAGAAGAGGATATACTGTTCTTGTCAGTTTCCTAAGCAGAGTGGAACTAGATATGACCCGTGTGTGTAGGAAGCACAGTTCTTTTTTCTGAGCAAGCTCACGGTTCCGAGCCCATAGGAAACACAGTAGAGTAGAAGAGTGCTCTTTTCTCAAAAGCAGAGTGTGTTTCTTGTAAGGCGAGCTAGCGTTTGTTTCCCAGTCCTAAATGGAGTTGAATCACATGCAGGTTCTGGTCCTATGAGTAAGAGTTTTTTTCTGTTAAGAAGAGTCACTATTACGCTCCCATTGTCATATGCAGCGCAAATAGCACTGTCGTCTGTTCCCAGCATGTACAATGTATTGGACTGAAGAGGATCTACTGTTCTTGTCAGTTTCCAAAGCAGAGTTGAATGAATATGGCCCGTTTGTGTAGGAACCACAGTTCTTTTGTTCTGAGCAAGCTCACTCTTCTGGCCCTATAGGAAACACAGTAGAGTAGAAGAGTGCTCTTTTCTCAAAAGCAGAGTGTGTTTCTTGTAAGGCCAGCTAGCGTTTGTTTGCCAGTCCTAAATGGAGTTGAATCCCATGCAGTTTCTGGTCCTACGAGCAAGAGTTGTTTTCTGGTAAGAAGAGTCACTATTGTGTTCCCATTGTCATACACAGGGCAAATAGCACTTGCATCTGTTCCCAGCATGTACAGTGTGTTAGACTGAAGAGGATCTACTGTTCTTTTCAGTTTCCTAAGCAGAGTTGAACTACATATGGCCCGTTTGTATAGGAAGCACAGTTCTTTTGTTCTCAGCAAGCTCACTGTTCTGGCCCTATAGGAAACACAGTAGAGTAGAAGAGTGCTCTTTTCTCAAAAGCAGAGTGTGTTTCTTGTAAGGCGAGCTAGCGTTTGTTTCCCAGTCCTAAATGGAGTTGAATCACATGCAGTTTCTGGTCCTACGAGCAAGAGTTGTTTTCTAGTAAGGAAAGTCACTACGGTGCTCCCATTTCCATACACAGTGCAAATAGCACTCGCGTCTGCTCCCATCAAGTACAGTGTGTTGGACTGAAGAGGAGCTACTGTTCTTGTCAGGTTCCGAAGCAGAGTTGAACGAGATATGGCCCATGTGTGTAGGAAGCACAGTTCTTTTGTTCTGAGCAAGCTCACTGTTCGGACCCTATAGGAAACACAGTAGAGTAGAAGAGTGCTCTTTTCTCAAAAGCGTAGTGTGTTTCTTGCAAGGCAAGCTAGCGTTTTTTCCCAGTCCTAAATGGAGTTGAATCCCATGCAGTTTCTGGTCCTACAAGCAAGAGTTGTTTTCTGGTAAGAAGATTCACTATTGTGCTCCCATTGTCATACACAGGGCAAATAGCACGGGCGTCTGTTCCCAGCATGTAAAGTGTATTGGACTGAAGAGGATCTACTCTTCTTGTCTGTTTCCTAAGCAGAGTTGAACTAGATATGGCCCGTGTGTGTAGGAAGCACAGTTCTTTTGTTCTGAGCAAGCTCACTGTTCAGACCCTATAGGAAACACTGTAGAGTAGAAGCGTGCTCTTTTCTCAAATGCAGAGTGTGTTTCTTCTAAGGCGAGCTATGGTTTGTTTCCCAGTCCTAAATGGAGTTGAATCACATGCAGTTTCTGGTCCTACCGGCAAGAGTTGTTTTCTGGTGGGAAGAGTCACTATTGAGCTCCCATTGTCATACACAGTGCAAATAACTCTCACGTCTGCTCCAAGCAAGTACACTGTATTAAACAGAAGAGGAGCTACTGTTCTTGTCAGTTTTCTAAGCAGAGTTGAACTAGATATGGCCCGTGTGTGTAGGAAGCACAGTTCTTTTGTTCTGAGCAAGCTCACTGTTCGGACCCCATAGGAAACACAGTAAAGTAGGCGAGTGCTCTTTTCTCAAAAGCAGAGTGTGTTTCTTGTAAAGCTAGCTAGTGTTTGTTTCCCAGTCAGAAACAGAGTTGAATCACACGCAGTTTCTGGTACTACGAGCAAGAGTTGTTTTCTGGTAAGAAGAGTCACTATTGTGCTCCCATTGCAATACACAGTTCAAATAGCACTCGCGTCTGCTCCCAGCAAGTACAGTGTATTGGACTGAAGAGGAGCTACTGTTCTTGTCAGTTTCCTAAGCAGAGTTGAACTAGATGTGGCCCGTTTGTGTAGGAAGCACAGTTCTTTTGTTCTGAGCAAGCTCACTGTTCAGACCCTATAGGAAACACTGTAGAGTAGAAGAGTGCTCTTTTCTCAAAAGCAGAGTGTATTTCTTGTAAAGGAAGCTAGCGTTTGTTTCCCAGGTTTAAATGGAGTTAAATCACATGCAGTTTCCGGTCCTACGAGCAAGAGTTGTTTTCTGGTAAGGAAAGTCACTATTGCGCTCCCTTAGCCACACACAGTGCAAATAGCACTCGAGTATGTTCCCAGCAAGTACAGTGTATTGGAAAGAAGAGGATCTACTGTTCTTGTCAGTTTCCTAAGCAGAGTGGAACTAGATATGACCCGTGTGTGTAGGAAGCACAGTTCTTTTTTCTGAGCAAGCTCACTGTTCCGAGCCCATAGGAAACACAGTAGAGTAGAAGAGTGCTCTTTTCTCAAAATCAGAGTGTGTTTCTTGTAAGGCGAGCTAGCGTTTGTTTCCCAGTCCTAAATGGAGTTGAATCACATGCAGTTTCTGGTCCTATGAGTAAGAGTTTTTTTCGGGTAAGAAGAGTCACGATTACGCTCCCATTGTCATACACAGCACAAATAGCACTGTCGTCTGTTCCCAGCATGTACAATGTATTGGACTGAAGAGGATCTACTGTTCTTGTCAGTTTCCAAAGTAGAGTTGAACGAGATATGGCCCGTTTGTGTAGGAATCACAGTTCTTTTGTTCTGAGCTAGCTCACTGTTCTGGCCCTTTAAGAAACACAGTAGAGTAGAAGAATGCTCTTTTCTCAAAAGCAGAGTGTGTTTCTTGTAAGGCGAGCTAGCGTTTGTTTCCCAGTCCTAAATGGAATTGAATCACATGCAGTTTCTGGTACTACGAGCAAGAGTTGTTTTCTGGTAAGGAAGGTCACTATGGTGCTCCCTTTGACATACACAGTGCAAATAGCACTCGCGTCTGCTCCCAGCAAGTACAGTGTATTGGACTGAAGAGGAGCTACTGTTCTTGTCAGTTTCCTAAGCAGAGTTGAACTAGATGTGGCCCGTTTGTGTAGGAAGCACAGTTCTTTTGTTCTGAGTAAGCTCACTGTTCAGACCCTAGAGGAAACACTGTAGGGTAGAAGAGTGCTCTTTTCTCAAAAGCAGAGTGTGTTTTTTGTAAAGGAAGCTAGCGTTTGTTTTCCAGTTTTAAATGGAGTTGAATCACATGCAGTTTCTGGTCCTACGAGCAAGAGATGTTTTCTGGTAAGGAAAGTCACTATTGCGCTACCTTAGCCACACACAGTGCAAATAGCACTCGCGTATGTTCCCAGCAAGTACAGTGTATTGGAAAGAAGAGGATATACTGTTCTTGTCAGTTTCCTAAGCAGAGTGGAACTAGATATGACCCGTGTGTGTAGGAAGCACAGTTCTTTTTTCTGAGCAAGCTCACTGTTCCGAGCCCATAGGAAACACAGTAGAGTAGAAGAGTGCTCTTTTCTCAAAAGCAGAGTGTGTTTCTTGTAAGGCGAGCCAGCGTTTGTTTCCCAGTCCTAAATGGAGTTGAATCACATGCAGGTTTTGGTCCTATGAGTAAGAGTTTTTTTCTGTTAAGAAGAGTCACTATTTCGCTCCCATTGTCATATGCAGCGCAAATAGCACTGTTGTCTGTTCCCAGCATGTACAATGTATTGGACTGAATAGGATCTACTGTTCTTGTCAGTTTCCAAAGCAGAGTTGAACGAATATGGCCCGTTTGTGTAGAAACCACAGTTCTTTTGTTCTGAGCAAGCTCACTCTTCTGGCCCTATAGGAAACACAGTAGAGTAGAAGAGTGCTCTTTTCTCAAAAGCAGAGTGTGTTTCTTGTAAGGCCAGCTAGCGTTTGTTTGCCAGTCCTAAATGGAGTTGAATCCCATGCAGTTTCTGGTCCTACGAGCAAGAGTTGTTTTCTGGTAAGAAGAGTCACTATTGTGCTCCCATTGTCATACACAGGGCAAATAGCACTTGCATCTGTTCCCAGCATGTACAGTGTGTTAGACTGAAGAGGATCTACTGTTCTTTTCAGTTTCCTAAGCAGAGTTGAACTAGATATGGCCCGTGTGTATAGGAAGCACAGTTCTTTTGTTCTGAGCAAGCTCACTGTTCTGGCCCTATAGGAAACACAGTAGAGTAGAAGAGTGCTCTTTTCTCAAAAGCAGAGTGTGTTTCTTGTAAGGCGAGCTAGCGTTTGTTTCCCAGTCCTAAATGGAGTTGAATCACATGCAGTTTCTGGTCCTACGAGCAAGAGTTGTTTTCTAGTAAGGAAAGTCACTACGGTGCTCCCATTTCCATACACAGTGCAAATAGCACTCGCGTCTGCTCCCAGCAAGTACAGTGTATTGGACTGAAGAGGAGCTACTGTTCTTGTCAGTTTCCGAAGCAGAGTTGAACGAGATATGGCCCATGTGTGTAGGAAGCACAGTTCTTTTGTTCTGAGCAAGCTCACTGTTCGGACCCTATAGGAAACACAGTAGAGAAGAAGAGTGCTCTTTTCTCAAAAGCGTAGTGTGTTTCTTGCAAGGCAAGCTAGCGTTTTTTCCCAGTCCTAAATGGAGTTGAATCCCATGCAGTTTCTGGTCCTACAAGCAAGAGTTGTTTTCTGGTAAGAAGATTCACTATTGTGCTCCCATTGTCATACACAGGGCAAATAGCACGGGCGTCTGTTCCCAGCATGTAAAGTGTATTGGACTGAAGAGGATCTACTCTTCTTGTCTGTTTCCTAAGCAGAGTTAAACTAGATATGGCCCGTGTGTGTAGGAAGCACAGTTCTTTTGTTCTGAGCAAGCTCACTGTTCAGACCCTATAGGAAACACTGTAGGGCAGAAGAGTGCTCTTTTCTCAAAAGCAGAGTGTGTTTCTTCTAAGGCGAGCTATGGTTTGTTTCCCAGTCCTAAATGGAGTTGAATCACATGCAGTTTCTGGTCCTACCGGCAAGAGTTGTTTTCTGGGGGGAAGAGTCACTATTGAGCTCCCATTGTCATACACAGTGCAAATACCTCTCACGTCTGCTCCAAGCAAGTACATTGTATTAAACAGAAGAGGAGCTACTGTTCTTGTCAGTTTCCTAAGCAGAGTTGAACTAGATATGGCCCGTGTGTGTAGGAAGCACAGTTCTTTTGTTCTGAGCAAGCTCACTGTTCGGAACCTTAGGAAACACAGTAGAGTAGGCGAGTGCTCTTTTCTCAAAAGCAGAGTGTGTTTCTTGTAAAGCTAGCTAGTGTTTGTTTCCCAGTCAGAAACAGAGTTGAATCACACGCAGTTTCTGGTACTACGAGCAAGAGTTTTTTTCTGGTAAGAAGAGTCACTATTGTGCTCCCATTGCCATACACAGTTCAAATAGCACTCGCGTCTGCTCCCAGCAAGTACAGTGTATTGGACTGAAGAGGAGCTACTGTTCTTGTCAGTTTCCTAAGCAGAGTTGAACTAGATGTGGCCCGTTTGTGTAGGAAGCACAGTTCTTTTGTTCTGAGCAAGCTCACTGTTCAGACCCTATAGGAAACACTGTAGAGTAGAAGAGTGCTCTTTTCTCAAAAGCAGAGTGTATTTCTTGTAAAGGAAGCTAGCGTTTGTTTCCCAGGTTTAAATGGAGTTGAATCACATGCAGTTTCTGGTCCTACGAGCAAGAGTTGTTTTCTGGTAAGGAAAGTCACTATTGCGCTCCCTTAGACACACACAGTGCAAATAGCACTCGAGTATGTTCCCAGCAAGTACAGTGTACTGGAAAGAAGAGGATATACTGTTCTTGTCAGTTTCCTAAGCAGAGTGGAACTAGATATGACCCGTGTGTGTAGGAAGCACAGTTCTTTTTTCTGAGCAAGCTCACTGTTCTGAGCCCATAGGAAACACAGTAGAGTAGAAGAGTGCTCTTTTCTCAAAAGCAGAGTGTGTTTCTTGTAAGGCGAGCTAGCGTTTGTTTCCCAGTCCTAAATGGAGTTGAATCACATGCAGTTTCTGGTCCTATGAGTAAGAGTTTTTTTTCTGTTAAGAAGAGTCACGATTACGCTCCCATTGTCATACACAGCGCAAATAGCACTGTCGTCTGTTCCCAGCATGTACAATGTATTGGACTGAAGAGGAGCTACTGTTCTTGTCAGTTTCCAAAGTAGAGTTGAACTAGATATGGCCCATGTGTGTAGGAAGCACAGTTCTTTTGTTCTGAGCAAGCTCACTGTTCTGGCCCTATAGGAAACACAGTAGAGTAGAAGAGTGCTCTTTTCTCAAAAGCAGAGTGTGTTTCTTGTAAGGCGAGCTAGCGTTTGTTTTCCAGTCCTAAGTGGAGTTGAATCACATGCATTTTCTGGTCCTACGAGCAAGAGTTGTTTTCTAGTAAGGAAAGTCACTACGGTGCTCCCATTGCCATACACAGTGCAAATAGCACTCGCGTCTGCTCACAGCAAGTACAGTGTATTGGACTGAAGAGGAGCTATTGTTCTTGTCAGTTTCCGAAGCAGAGTTGAAGTAGATATGGCCCGTGTGTGTAGGAAGCACAGTTCTTTTGTTCTGAGCAAGCTCACTGTTCTCAACCTATAGGAAACACAGTAGAGTAGAAGAATGCTCTTTTCTCAAAAGTAGAGTGTGTTTCTTCTAAGGCGAGCTATGGTTTGTTTCCCAGTCCTAAATGGAGTTGAATCACATGCAGTTTCTGGTCCTATAGGCAAGATTTGTTTTCTGGTGGGAAGAGTCACTATTGAGCTCTCATTGTCATACACAGTGCAAATAGCTCTCACGCCTGCTCCCAGCAAGTACATTGTATTAAACAGAAGAGGAGCTACTGTTCTTGTCAGTTTCCTATGCAGAGTTGAACTAGATATGGCCCGTGTGTGTAGGAAGCACAGTTCTTTTGTTCTGAGCAAGCTGACTGTTCTGAAAATATAGCAAACATAGTAGAGTAGAAGAGTGCTCTTTTCTCAAAAGCAGAGTGTTTTTCTTGTAAGGCTAGCTAGTGTTTGTCTCCCAGTGAGAAATGAAGTTGAATCCCATGCAGTTTCTGGTCCTACAAGCAAGAGTTGTTTTCTGGTAAGAAGAGTCACTATTGTGCTCCCATTGCCATACACAGTGCAAATAGCACTCGCGTCTGCTCCTAGCAAGTACAGTGTATTGGACTGAACAAGAGCTACTGTTCTTGTCAGTTTCCTAAGCAGAGTTGAACTAGATATGGACCGTGTGTAGGAAGCACAGTTCTTTTGTTCTGAGCAAGCTCACTGTTCTGGCCGTTTAGGAAACACAGTAGAGTAGAAGAATGCTCTTTTCTCAAAAGCAGAGTGTGTTTCTAGTAAGGGGAGCTAGCGTTTGTTTTCCAGTCCTAAATGGAATTGAATCACATGCAGTTTCTGGTACTGTGAGCAACAGTTTTTTTCTGGTAAGGAAAGTCACTACGGTGCTCCCTTTGCCATACACAGTGCAAATAGCACTTGCGTCTGCTCCCAGCAAGTACAGTGTATTGGACTGAAGAGGAGCTACTGTTCTTGTCAGTTTCCGAAGCAGAGTTGAACTAGATATGGCCCATGTGTGTGGGAAGCACAGTTCTTTTGTTCTGAGCAAGCTCACTGTTCGGACCCCATAGGAAACACAGTAGAGTAGAAGAGTACTCTTTTCTCAAAAGCAGAGTGTGTTTCTTGTAAGGCTAGCTACTTTTTGTCTCCCAGTGAGAAATGGAGTTGAATCCCATGCAGTTTCTGGTCCTATGAGCAAGAGTTGTTTTCTGGTAAGAAGAGTCACTATTGCGCTCCCATTGCCATACACAGTGCAAATAGCACTCGCGTCTGCTCCTAGCAAGTACAGTGTATTGGACTGAAGAGGAGCTACTGTTCTTGTCAGTTTCCTAAGCAGAGTTGAACTAGATATGGCCCGTGTGTAGGAAGTACAGTTCTTTTGTTCTGAGCAAGGTCACTGTTCTGGCCGTTTAAGAAACACAGTAGAGTAGAAGAATGCTCTTTTCTCAAAAGCAGAGTGTGTTCCTTGTAAGGGGAGCTAGCGTTTGTTTCCCAGTCCTAAATGGAATTGAATCACATGCAGTTTCTGGTACTACGAGCAACAGTTGTTTTCTGGTAAGGAAAGTCACTATGGTGCTCCCTTTGACATACACAGTGCAAATAGCACTTGTGTCCTGCTCCCAGCAAGTACAGTGTATTGGACTGAAGAGGAGCTACTGTTCTTGTCAGTTTCCGAAGCAGAGTTGAACTAGATATGGCCCATGTGTGTGGGAAGCACAGTTCTTTTGTTCTGAGCAAGCTCACTGTTCGGACACCATAGGAAACACAGTAGAGTAGAAGAGTGCTCTTTTCTCAAAAGCAGTGTGTGTTTCTTTTAAGGCTAGCTAGTGTTTGTTTCCCAGTGAGAAATGAAGTTGAATCCCATGCATTTTCTGGTCCTACGAACAAGGGTTGTTTTCTTGTAAGAAGAGTCAATATTGCGCTCCCATTGCCATACACAGTGCAAATAGCACTCACGTCTGCTCATACCAAGTACAGCGTATTGGACTGAAGAGGATCTACTCTTCTTGTCAGTTTCCTAAGCAGAGTTGAACTAGATATGACCCCGGTGTGTAGGAAGCACAGTTCATTTTATCTGAGCAAGCTCACGGTTCCGAGCCCGTAAGAAACACAATAGAGTAGAAGAGTGCTCTTTTCTCAAAAGCAGAGTGTGTTTCTTGTAAGGCGAGCTAGCGTTTGTTTCCCAGTCCTAAATGGAGTTGAATCACATGCAGTTTCTGGTCCTATGAGCAAGATTTGTTTTTCCTGTAAGAAGAGTCACTATTATGCTGCCATTGTCATACACAGCGCAAATAGCACTCGCATCTGTTCCCAGCATGTACAATGTATTGGACTGAAGAGGATCTTCTTTTCTTGTCAGTTTCCAAAGCAGAGTTGAACTACATATGGCCCGTGTGTGTAGGAAGCAGAGTTCTTTTGTTCTGAGCAAGCTCACTCTTCTGGCCCTATAGGAAACACAGTAGAGTAGAAGAGTGCTCTTTTCTCAAAAGCAGAGTGTGTTTCTTGTAAGGCGAGCTAGCGTTTGTTTCCCAGTCCTAAATGGAGTTGAATCCCATGCAGTTTCTGGTCCTAGAGCAAGAGTTGTTTTCTGGTAAGAAGAGTCACTATTGTGCTCCCATTGTCATACACAGGGCAAATAGCACTGGCATCTGTTCCCAGCATGTACAGTGTGTTGGACTGTGGAGGATCTACTGTTCTTGTCAGTTTCCTAAACAGAGTTGAACTAGATATGGCCCGTGTGTGTAGGAAGCACAGTTCTTTTGTTCTGAGCAAGCTCACTCTTCTGGCCCTATAGGAAACACAGTAGAGTAGAAGAGTGCTCTTTTCTCAAAAGCAGAGTGTGTTTCTTGTAAGGCGAGCTAGCGTTTGTTTCCCAGTCCTAAATGGAGTTGAATCGCATGCAGTTTCTGTTCCTAGAGCAAGAGTTGTTTTCTGGTAAGAAGAGTCACTATTGTGCTCCCATTGTCATACACAGGGCAAATAGCACTGGCATCTGTTCCCAGCATGTACAGTGTGTTGGACTGTGGAGGATCTACTGTTCTTGTCAGTTTCCTAAACAGAGTTGAACTAGATATGGCCCGTGTGTGTAGGAAGCACAGTTCTTTTGTTCTGAGCAAGCTCACTGTTCTGGCCCTATAGGAAACACAGTAGAGTAGAAGAGTGCTCTTTTCTCAAAAGCAGAGTGTGTTTCTTGTAAGCCGAGCTAGCGTTTGTTTCCCAGTCCTAAATAGAGTTGAATCCCATGCAGTTTCTGGTCCTACGAGCAAGAGTTGTTTTCTGGTAAAAAGAGTCACTATTGTGCTTCCTTTGTCATACACAGGGCAAATAGCATGGGAGTCTGTTCCCAGCATTTAAAGTGTATTGGACTGAAGAGGATCTACTCTTCTTGTCAGTTTCCTAAGCAGAGTTGAACTAGATATGACCCGTGTGTGTAGGAAGCACAGTTAATTTTATCTGAGCAAGCTCACGGTTCCGAGCCCATAGGAAACACAATAGAGTAGAAGAGTGCTCTTTTCTCAAAAGCAGAGTGTGTTTCTTGTAAGGCGAGCTAGCGTTTGTTTCCCAGTCCTAAATGGAGTTGAATCACATGCAGTTTCTGGTCCTATGAGCAAGATTTGTTTTTCCTGTAAGAAGAGTCACTATTATGCTGCCATTGTCATACACAGCGCAAATAGCACTCGCATCTGTTCCCAGCATGTACAATGTATTGGACTGAAGAGGATCTTCTGTTCTTGTCAGTTTCCAAAGCAGAGTTGAACTACATATGGCCCGTGTGTGTAGGAAGCCCAGTTCTTTTGTTCTGAGCAAGCTCACTCTTCTGGCCCTATAGGAAACACAGTAGAGTAGAAGAGTGCTCTTTTCTCAAAAGCAGAGTGTGTTTCTTGTAAGGCGAGCTAGCGTTTGTTTCCCAGTCCTAAATGGAGTTGAATCCCATGCAGTTTCTGGTCCTAGAGCAAGAGTTGTTTTCTGGTAAGAAGAGTCACGTGCTCCCATTGTCATACACAGGGCAAATAGCACTGGCATCTGTTCCCAGCATGTACAGTGTGTTGGACTGTGGAGGATCTACTGTTCTTGTCAGTTTCCTAAACAGAGTTGAACTAGATATGGCCCGTTGTGTAGGAAGCACAGTTCTTTTGTTCTGAGCAAGCTCACTGTTCTGGCCCTATAGGAAACACAGTAGAGTAGAAGAGTGCTCTTTTCTCAAAAGCAGAGTGTGTTTCTTGTAAGCCGAGCTAGCGTTTGTTTCCCAGTCCTAAATAGAGTTGAATCCATGCAGTTTCTGGTCCTACGAGCAAGAGTTGTTTTCTGGTAAAAAGAGTCACTATTGTGCTTCCATTGTCATACACAGGGCAAATAGCATGGGAGTCTGTTCCCAGCATTTAAAGTGTATTGGACTGAAGAGGATCTACTCTTCTTGTCAGTTTCCTAAGCAGAGTTGAACTAGATATGACCCGGTGTGTGTAGGAAGCACAGTTTAATTTTATCTGAGCAAGCTCACGGTTCCGAGCCCATAGGAAACACAATAGAGTAGAAGAGTGCTCTTTTCTCAAAAGCAGAGTGTGTTTCTTGTAAGGCGAGCTAGCGTTTGTTTCCCAGTCCTAAATGGAGTTGAATCCCATGCAGTTTCTGGTCCTAGAGCAAGAGTTGTTTTCTGGTAAGAAGAGTCACTATTGTGCTCCATTGTCATACACAGGGCAAATAGCACTGGCATCTGTTCCAGCATGTACAGTGTGTTGGACTGAAGAGGATCTACTGTTCTTGTCAGTTTCCTAAACAGAGTTGAACTAGATATGGCCCGTGTGTGTAGGAAGCACAGTTCTTTTGTTCTGAGCAAGCTCACTGTTCTGGCCCTATAGGAAACACAGTAGAGTAGAAGAGTGCTCTTTTCTCAAAAGCAGAGTGTGTTTCTTGTAAGGCGAGCTAGCGTTTGTTTCCCAGTCCCTAAATAGAGTTGAATCCCATGCAGTTTCTGGTCCTACGAGCAAGAGTTGTTTTCTGGTAAAAAGAGTCACTATTGTGCTTCCATTGCCATACACGGTGCAAATAGCATTCGCGTCTGTTCCCAGCAAGTACAGTGTATTGTACAGTAGAGGAGCTACTGTTCTTGTCAGTTTCCAAGCAGAGTTGAACTAGATATGGCCCGTTGTGTGTAGGAAGCACTGTTTCTATTGTTCTGAGCAAGCTCACTGTTCTGGCCCTATAGGAAACACAGTAGAGTAGAAGAGTACTCTTTTCTCAAAAGCAGAATGTGAATTCTTGTAAGAGCTAGCTAGTGTTTGTTTCCCAGTCAGAGAACAAAGTTGAATCCCCAAGCAGTTTCTGGTCCTACGAACAGGAGTTGTTTTTCTGGTAAGAAGAGTCACTATTGAGCTCCCAATGTCATATACAGTGCAAATAGCTCTCCCGTCTGCTCCCAGAAGTACAGTGTATTGGACTGAAGAGGAGCTACTATTCCTTTCAGTTTCCTAAGCAGATTTGACCTACATATGGCCGGTGTGTGTAGGAAGCACAGTTCTTTTGTTCTGAGCAAGCTCACTGTTCAGACCCCATAGGAAACACAGTAGAGTAGAAGAGTACTCTTTTCTCAAAAGCAGAGTGTATTTCTTGTAAGGCGAGCTAGTGTTTGTTTCCCCCAGTCCTAAATGGAGTTGAATCACATGCAGTTTTTGGTCCTACGAGCAAGAGTTGTTTTCTGGTAAGGAAAGTCACTATTGTGCTCCCTTACCCACACACAGCGCAAATAGCACTCACGTCTGCTCCCATCAAGTACAGTGTATTGGAAAGAAGAGGAGCTACTGTTCTTGTCAGTTTCCTAAGCAGAGTTGAACTAGATATGACCCGTGTGTATAGTAAGCACAGTTCTTTTTTTCTGAGCAAGCTCACTGTTCGGGCCCCATAGGAAACACAGTAGAGTAGAAGAGTGCTCTTTTCTCAAAATCAGAGTGTGTTTCTTCTAAGGCGAGCTAGTGTTTGTTTCGCAGTGAGAAATGAAGTTGAATCCCATGCAGTTTCTGGTCCTATGAGCAAGAGTTGTTTTCGGGTAAGAAGAGTCACTATTGCGCTCCCATTGCCATACACAGTGCAAATAGCACTCGCGTCTGCTCCTAGCAAGTACAGTGTATTGGACTGAACAGGAGCTACTGTTCTTGTCAGTTTCCTAAGCAGAGTTGAACTAGATATGGCCCGTGTGTAGGAAGCACAGTTCTTTTGTTTTGAGCAAGCTCACTGTTCTGGCCCTTTAAGAAACACAGTAGAGTAGAAGAATGCTCTTTTCTCAAAAGCAGAGTGTGTTTCTTGTAAGGGGAGCTAACGTTTGTTTCCCAGTCCTAAATGGAATTGAATCACATGCAGTTTCTGGTACTACGAGCAACAGTTGTTTTCTGGTAAGGAAAGTCACTATGGTGCTCCCTTTGACATACACAGTGCAAATAGCACTCGCGTCTGCTCCCAGCAAGTACAGTGTATTGGACTGAAGAGGAGCTACTGTTCTTGTCAGTTTCCAAAGTAGAGTTGAACTAGATATGGCCCATGTGTGTAGGAAGCACAGTTCTTTTGTTCTGAGCAAGCTCACTGTTCGGACCCCATAGGAAACACAGTAGAGTAGAAGAGTGCTCTTTTCTCAAAAGCAGAGTGTGTTTCTTGTAAGGCAAGCTAGCGTTTGTTTCCCAGTCCTAAATGGAGTTGAATCCCATGCAGTTTCTGGTCCTACGAGCAAGAGTTGTTTTCTGGTAAGAAGAGTCACTATTGTGCTCCCATTGTCATACACAGGTTAAATAGCACGGGCGTCTGTTCCCAGCATGTAAAGTGTATTCGACTGAAGAGGATCTACTGTTCTTGTCAGTTTCCTAAGCAGAGTTGAACTAGATGTGGCCCGTTTGTGTACGAAGCACAGTTCTTTTGTTCTGAGCAAGCTCACTGTTCAGACCCTATAGGAAACACTGTAGGGTAGAAGAGTGCTCTTTTCTCAAAAGCAGAGTGTCTTTTTTGTAAAGGAAGCTAGCGTTTGTTTTCCAGTTTTAAATGGAGTTGAATCACATGCAGTTTCTGGTCCTACGAGCAAGAGATGTTTTCTGGTAAGGAAAGTCACTATTGCGCTACCTTAGCCACACACAGTGCAAATAGCACTCGCGTATGTTCCCAGCAAGTACAGTATATTGGAAAGAAGAGGATATACTGTTCTTGTCAGTTTCCTAAGCAGAGTGGAACTAGATATGACCCGTGTGTGTAGGAAGCACAGTTCTTTTTTCTGAGCAAGCTCACGGTTCCGAGCCCATAGGAAACACAGTAGAGTAGAAGAGTGCTCTTTTCTCAAAAGCAGAGTGTGTTTCTTGTAAGGCGAGCTAGCGTTTGTTTCCCAGTCCTAAATGGAGTTGAATCACATGCAGGTTCTGGTCCTATGAGTAAGAGTTTTTTTCTGTTAAGAAGAGTCACTATTACGCTCCCATTGTCATATGCAGCGCAAATAGCACTGTCGTCTGTTCCCAGCATGTACAATGTATTGGACTGAAGAGGATCTACTGTTCTTGTCAGTTTCCAAAGCAGAGTTGAACGAATATGGCCCGTTTGTGTAGGAACCACAGTTCTTTTGTTCTGAGCAAGCTCACTCTTCTGGCCCTAAAAGAAACACAGTAGAGTAGAAGAGTGCTCTTTTCTCAAAAGCAGAGTGTGTTTCTTGTAAGGAGAGCTAGCGTTTGTTTGCCAGTCCTAAATGGAGTTGAATCCCATGCAGTTTCTGGTCCTATGAGCAAGAGTTGTTTTCTGGTAAGAAGAGTCACTATTGTGCTCCCATTGTCATACACAGGGCAAATAGCACTTGCATCTGTTCCCAGCATGTACAGTGTGTTAGACTGAAGAGGATCTACTGTTCTTTTCAGTTTCCTAAGCAGAGTTGAACTAGATATGGCCCATGTGTATAGGAAGCACAGTTCTTTTTTTCTGAGCAAGCTCACTGTTCTGGCCCTATAGGAAACACAGTAGAGTAGAAGAGTGCTCTTTTCTCAAAAGCAGAGTGTGTTTCTTGTAAGGCGAGCTATGGTTTGTTTCCCAGTCCTAAATGGAGTTGAATCACATGCAGTTTCTGGTCCTACCGGCAAGAGTTGTTTTCTGGTGGGAAGAGTCACTATTGAGCTCCCATTGTCATACACAGTGCAAATACCTCTCACGTCTGCTCCAAGCAAGTACATTGTATTAAACAGAAGAGGAGCTACTGTTCTTGTCAGTTTCCTAAGCAGAGTTGAACTAGATATGGCCGTGTGTGTAGGAAGCACAGTTCTTTTGTTCTGAGCAAGCTCACTGTTCGGACCCCATAGGAAACACAGTAGAGTAGGCGAGTGCTCTTTTCTCAAAAGCAGAGTGTGTTTCTTGTAAAGCTAGATAGTGTTTGTTTCCCAGTCAGAAACAGAGTTGAATCACACGCAGTTTCTGGTCCTACGAGCAAGAGTTGTTTTCTGGTAAGAAGAGTCACTATTGTGCTCCCATTGCCATACACAGTTCAAATAGCACTCGCGTCTGCTCCCAGCAAGTACAGTGTATTGGACTGAAGAGGAGCTACTGTTCTTGTCAGTTTCCTAAGCAGAGTTGAACTAGATGTGGCCCGTTTGTGTAGGAAGCACAGTTCTTTTGTTCTGAGCAAGCTCACAGTTCAGACCCTATAGGAAACACTGTAGGGTAGAAGAGTGCTCTTTTCTCAAAAGCAGAGTGTATTTCTTGTAAAGGAAGCTAGCGTTTGTTTCCCAGGTTTAAATGGAGTTGAATCACATGCAGTTTCTGGTCCTACGAGCAAGAGTTGTTTTCTGGTAAGGAAAGTCACTACTGCGCTCCCTTAGCCACACACAGTGCAAATAGCACTCGAGTATGTTCCCAGCAAGTACAGTGTATTGGAAAGAAGAGGATATACTGTTCTTGTCAGTTTCCTAAGCAGAGTGGAACTAGATATGACCCGTGTGTGTAGGAAGCACAGTTCTTTTTTCTGAGCAAGCTCACTGTTCCGAGCCCATAGGAAACACAGTAGAGTAGAAGAGTGCTCTTTTCTCAAAAGCAGAGTGTGTTTCTTGTAAGGCGAGCTAGCGTTTGATTCCCAGTCCTAAATGGAGTTGAATCACATGCAGTTTCTGGTCCTATGAGTAAGAGTTTTTTTCCTGTTAAGAAGAGTCACGATTACGCTCCCATTGTCATACACAGCGCAAATAGCACTGTCGTCTGTTCCCAGCATGTACAATGTATTGGACTGAAGAGGATCTACTGTTCTTGTCAGTTTCCAAAGCAGAGTTGAACGAGATATGGCCCGTTAGTTTAGGAAGCACAGTTCTTTTGTTCTGAGCAAGCTCAATGTTCTGGCCCTATAGGAAACACAGTAGAGTAGAAGAGTGCTCTTTTCTCAAAAGCAGAGTGTGTTTCTTGTAAAGCGAGCTAGCGTTTGTTTGCCAGTCCTAAAAGGAGTTGAATCACATGCAGTTTCTGGTCCTATGAGCAAGAGTTGTTTTCTGGTAAGAAGAGTCACTATTGCGCTCCCATTGTCATACACAGGGCAAATAGCACTGGCATCTGTTCCCAGCATGTACAGTGTGTTAGACTGAAGAGGATCTACTGTTCTTGTCAGTTTCCTAAGCAGAGATGAACTAGATATGGCCCGTGTGCATAGGAAGCACAGTTCTTTTGTTCTGAGCAAGCTCACTGTTCTGGCCCTATAGGAAACACAGTAGAGTAGAAGAGTGCTCTTTTCTCAAAAGCAGAGTGTGTTTCTTGTAAGGCGAGCTAGCGTTTGTTTCCCAGTCCTAAATGGAGTTGAATCCCATGCAGTTTCTGGTACTACGAGCAAGAGTTGTTTTCTGGTAAGAAGAGTCACTACTGTGCTCCCATTGCCATACACAGTGCAAATAGCACTCGCGTCTGCTCACAGCAAATACAGTGTATTAGACTGAAGAGGAGCTATTGTTCTTGTCAGTTTCCGAAGCAGAGTTGAAGTAGATATGGCCCGTGTGTGTAGGAAGCACAGTTCTTTTGTTCTGAGCAAGCTAACTGTTCTGAACCTATAGGAAACACAGTAGAGTAGAAGAATGCTCTTTTCTCAAAAGTAGAGTGTGTTTCTTCTAAGGCGAGCTATGGTTTGTTTCCCAGTCCTAAATGGAGTTGAATCACATGCAGTTTCTGGTCCTATAGGCAAGATTTGTTTTCTGGTGGGAAGAGTCACTATTGAGCTCTCATTGTCATACACAGTGCAAATAGCTCTCACGCCTGCTCCCAGCAAGTACATTGTATTAAACAGAAGAGGAGCTACTGTTCTTGTCAGTTTCCTATGCAGAGTTGAACTAGATATGGCCCGTGTGTGTAGGAAGCACAGTTCTTTTGTTCTGAGCAAGCTGACTGTTCTGAAAATATAGCAAACATAGTAGAGTAGAAGAGTGCTCTTTTCTCAAAAGCAGAGTGTTTTTCTTGTAAGGCTAGCTAGTTTTTGTCTCCCAGTGAGAAATGAAGTTGAATCCCATGCAGTTTCTGGTCCTACAAGCAAGAGTTGTTTTCTGGTAAGAAGAGTCACTATTGTGCTCCCATTGCCATACACAGTGCAAATAGCACTCGCGTCTGCTCCTAGCAAGTACAGTGTATTGGACTGAACAGGAGCTACTGTTCTTGTCAGTTTCCTAAGCAGAGTTGAACTAGATATGGCCCGTGTGTAGGAAGCACAGTTCTTTTGTTCTGAGCAAGCTCACTGTTCTGGCCGTTTAGGAAACACAGTAGAGTAGAAGAATGCTCTTTTCTCAAAAGCAGAGTGTGTTTCTAGTAAGGGGAGCTAGCGTTTGTTTTCCAGTCCTAAATGGAATTGAATCACATGCAGTTTCTGGTACTGTGAGCAACAGTTGTTTTCTGGTAAGGAAAGTCACTACGGTGCTCCCTTTGCCATACACAGTGCAAATAGCACTTGCGTCTGCTCCCAGCAAGTACAGTGTATTGGACTGAAGAGGAGCTACTGTTCTTGTCAGTTTCCGAAGCAGTGTTGAACTAGATATGGCCCATGTGTGTGGGAAGCACAGTTCTTTTGTTCTGAGCAAGCTCACTGTTCGGACACCATAGGAAACACAGTAGAGTAGAAGAGTGCTCTTTTCTCAAAAGCAGAGTGTGTTTCTTGTAAGACAAGCTAGCGTTTGTTTCCCAGTCCTAAATGGACTTGAATCCCATGCAGTTTCTGGTCCTACAGGCAAGAGTTGTTTTCTGGTGGGAAGAGTCACTATTTAGCTCCCATTGTCATACACAGTGCAAATAGCTCTCACGTCTGCTCCCAGCAAGTACATTTTATTAGACAGAAGAGGAGCTACTGTTCTTGTCAGTTTCCTATGCAGAGTTGAAGTAGATATGGCCCGTGTGTGTAGGAAGCACAGTTCTTTTGTTCTGAGCAAGCTCACTGTTCTGAACCTATAGGAAACACAGTAGAGTAGAAGAATGCTCTTTTCTCAAAAGCAGAGTGTGTTTCTTCTAAGGCGAGCTATGGTTTGTTTCCCAGTCCTAAATGGAGTTGAATTACATGCAGTTTCTGATCTTATAGGCAAGATTTGTTTTCTGGTGGGAAGAGTCACTATTGAGCTCTCATTGTCATACACAGTGCAAATAGCTCTCACGCCTGCTCCCAGCAAGCACATTGTATTAGACAGAAGAGGAGCTACTGTTCTTGTCAGTTTCCTATGCAGAGTTGAACTAGATATGGCCCGTGTGTGTAGGAAGCACAGTTCTTTTGTTCTGAGCAATCTCCCTGTTCTGAAACTATAGCAAACATAGTAGAGTAGAAGAGTGCTCTTTTCTCAAAAGCAGAGTGTGTTTCTTGTAAGGCTAGCTAGTGTTTGTTTCCCAGTGAGAAATGAAGTTGAATCCCATGCATTTTCTGGTCCTACGAGCAAGAGTTGTTTTCTGTTAAGAAGAGTCACTATTGCGCTCCCATTGCCATACACAGTGCAAATAGCACTCGCGTCTGCTCATAGCAAGTAAAGCGTATTGGACTGAAGAGGAGCTACTGTTCTTGTCAGTTTCCTAAGCAGAGTTGAACTAGATATGGCCCGTGTGTAGGAAGCACAGTTCTTTTGTTCTGAGCAAGCTCACTGTTCTGGCCCTTTAGGAAACACAGTAGAGTAGAAGAATGCTCTTTTCTCAAAAGCAGAGTGTGTTTCTTCTAAGGCGAGCTATGGTTTGTTTCCAGGTCCTAAATGGAGTTGAATCACATGCAGTTTCTGGTTCTACAGGCAAGAGTTGTTTTCTGGTGGGAAGAGTCACTATTGAGCTCCCATTGTCATACACAGTGCAAATAGCTCTCACGTCTGCTCCCAGCAAGTACATTGTATTAGACAGAAGTGGAGCTACTGTTCTTGTCAGTTTCCTATGCAGAGTTGAGCTAGATATGGCCCGTGTGTGTAGGAAGCACAGTTCTTTTGTTCTGAGCAAGCTCCCTGTTCTGAACCTATAGGAAACACAGTAGAGTAGAAGAGTGCTCTTTTCTCAAAAGCAGAGTGTGTTTCTTGTAAGGCTAGCTAGTGTTTGTTTCCCAGTGAGAAATGAAGTTGAATCCCATGCAGTTTCTGGTCCTACGAGCAAGAGTTGTTTTCTGGTAAGAAGAGTCACTATTGCGCTCCCATTGCCATACACAGTGCAAATAGCACTCGCGTCTGCTCCTAGCAAGTACAGTGTATTGGACTGAAGAGGAGCTACTGTTCTTGTCAGTTTCCTAAGCAGAGTTGAACTAGATATGGCCCGTGTGTAGGAAGCACAGTTCTTTTGTTCTGAGCAAGCTCACTGTTCTGGCCGTTTAGGAAACACAGTAGAGTAGAAGAATGCTCTTTTCTCAAAAGCAGAGTGTGTTTCTTGTAAGGGGAGCTAGCGTTTGTTTCCCAGTCCTAAATGGAATTGAATCACATGCAGTTTCTGGTACTATGAGCAACAGTTGTTTTCTGGTAAGGAAAGTCACTATGGTGCTCCCTTTGCCATACACAGTGCAAATAGCACTTGCGTCTGCTCCCAGGAAGTACAGTGTATTGGACTGAAGAGGAGCTACTGTTCTTGTCAGTTTCCGAAGCAGAGTTGAACTAGATATGGCCCATGTGTGTGGGAAGCACTGTTCTTTTGTTCTGAGCAAGCTCACTGTTCGGACACCATAGGAAACACAGTAGAGTAGAAGAGTGCTCTTTTCTCAAAAGCAGAGTGTGTTTCTTGTAAGGCTAGCTAGTGTTTGTTTCCCAGTGAGAAATGAAGTTGAATCCCATGCATTTTCTGGTCCTATGAACAAGAGTTGTTTTCTTGTAAGAAGAGTCACTATTGCGCCCCCATTATCATACACAGTGCAAATAGCACTCGCGTCTGCTCATACCAAGTACAGCGTATTGGACTGAAGAGGAGCTACTGTTCTTGTCAGTTTCCTAAGCAGAGTTGAACTAGATATGTCCCGTGTGTAGGAAGCACAGTTCTTTTGTTCTGAGCAAGCTCACTGTTCTGGCCCTTTAGGAAACACAATAGAGTAGAAGAGTGCTCTTTTCTCAAAAGCAGAGTGTGTTTCTTGTAAGGCGAGCTAGCGTTTGTTTCCCAGTCCTAAATGGAGTTGAATCACATGCAGTTTCTGGTCCTATGAGCAAGAGTTGTTTTTCCTGTAAGAAGAGTCACTATTATGCTGCCATTGTCATACACAGCGCAAATAGCACTCGCATCTGTTCCCAGCATGTACAATGTATTGGACTGAAGAGGATCTTCTTTTCTTGTCAGTTTCCAAAGCAGAGTTGAACTACATATGGCCCGTGTGTGTAGGAAGCAGAGTTCTTTTGTTCTGAGCAAGCTCACTCTTCTGGCCCTATAGGAAACACAGTAGAGTAGAAGAGTGCTCTTTTCTCAAAAGCAGAGTGTGTTTCTTGTAAGGCGAGCTAGCGTTTGTTTCCCAGTCCTAAATGGAGTTGAATCCCATGCAGTTTCTGGTCCTAGAGCAAGAGTTGTTTTCTGGTAAGAAGAGTCACTATTGTGCTCCCATTGTCATACACAGGGCAAATAGCACTGGCATCTGTTCCCAGCATGTACAGTGTGTTGGACTGAAGAGGATCTACTGTTCTTGTCAGTTTCCTAAACAGAGTTGAACTAGATATGGCCCGTGTGTGTAGGAATCACAGTTCTTTTGTTCTGAGCAAGCTCACTGTTCTGGCCCTATAGGAAACACAAAGAGTAGAAGAGTGCTCTTTTCTCAAAAGCAGAGTGTGTTTCTTGTAAGGCGAGCTAGCGTTTGTTTCCCAGTCCTAAATAGAGTTGAATCCCATGCAGTTTCTGGTCCTACGAGCAAGAGTTGTTTTCTGGTAAAAAGAGTCACTATTGTGCTTCCATTGTCATACACAGGGCAAATAGCATGGGAGTCTGTTCCCAGCATTTAAAGTGTATTGGACTGAAGAGGATCTACTCTTCTTGTCAGTTTCCTAAGCAGAGTTGAACTAGATATGACCCGTGTGTGTAGGAAGCACAGTTCATTTTATCTGAGCAAGCTCACGGTTCCGAGCCCATAGGAAACACAATAAAGTAGAAGAGTGCTCTTTTCTCAAAAGCAGAGTGTGTTTCTTGTAAGGCGAGCTAGCGTTTGTTTCCCAGTCCTAAATGGAGTTGAATGACATGCAGTTTCTGGTCCTATGAGCAAGATTTGTTTTTCCTGTAAGAAGAGTCACTATTATGCTGCCATTGTCATACACAGCGCAAATAGCACTCGCATCTGTTCCCAGCATGTACAATGTATTGGACTGAAGAGGATCTTCTGTTCTTGTCAGTTTCCAAAGCAGAGTTGAACTACATATGGCCCGTGTGTGTAGGAAGCACAGTTCTTTTGTTCTGAGCAAGCTCACTCTTCTGGCCCTATAGGAAACACAGTAGAGTAGAAGAGTGCTCTTTTCTCAAAAGCAGAGTGTGTTTCTTGTAAGGCGAGCTAGCGTTTGTTTCCCAGTCCTAAATGGAGTTGAATCCCATGCAGTTTCTGTTCCTAGAGCAAGAGTTGTTTTCTGGTAAGAAGAGTCACTATTGTGCTCCCATTGTCATACACAGGGCAAATAGCATGGGAGTCTGTTCCCAGCATTTAAAGTGTATTGGACTGAAGAGGATCTACTCTTCTTGTCAGTTTCCTAAGCAGAGTTGAACTAGATATGACCCGTGTGTGTAGGAAGCACAGTTCATTTTATCTGAGCAAGCTCACGGTTCCGAGCCCATAGGAAACACAATAGAGTAGAAGAGTGCTCTTTTCTCAAAAGCAGAGTGTGTTCCTTGTAAGGCTAGCTAGTGTTTGTTTCCCAGTGAGAAATGAAGTTGAATCCCATGCATTTTCTGTTCCTACGAGCAAGAGTTGTTTTCTGTTAAGAAGAGTCACTATTGCGCTCCCATTGCCATACACAGTGCAAATAGCACTCGCGTCTGCTCATAGCAAGTAAAGCGTATTGGACTGAAGAGGAGCTACTGTTCTTGTCAGTTTCCTAAGCAGAGTTGAACTAGATATGGCCCGTTTGTAGGAAGCACAGTTCTTTTGTTCTGAGCAAGCTCACTGTTCTGGCCCTTTAGGAAACACAGTAGAGTAGAAGAATGCTCTTTTCTGAAAAGCAGAGTATGTTTCTTCTAAGGCGAGCTATGGTTTGTTTCCAGGTCCTAAATGGAGTTGAATCACATGCAGTTTCTGGTCCTACAGGCAAGAGTTGTTTTCTGGTGGGAAGAGTCACTATTGAGCTCCCATTGTCATACACAGTGCAAATAGCTCTCACGTCTGCTCCCAGCAAGTACATTGTATTAGACAGAAGTGGAGCTACTGTTCTTGTCAGTTTCCTATGCAGAGTTGAGCTAGATATGGCCCGTGTGTGTAGGAAGCACAGTTCTTTTGTTCTGAGCAAGCTCCCTGTTCTGAACCTATAGGAAACACAGTAGAGTAGAAGAGTGCTCTTTTCTCAAAAGCAGAGTGTGTTTCTTGTAAGGCTAGCTAGTGTTTGTTTCCCAGTGAGAAATGAAGTTGAATCCCATGCAGTTTCTGGACCTACGAGCAAGAGTTGTTTTCTGGTAAGAAGAGTCACTATTGCGCTCCCATTGCCATACACAGTGCAAATAGCACTCGCGTCTGCTCCTAGCAAGTACAGTGTATTGGACTGAAGAGGAGCTACTGTTCTTGTCAGTTTCCTAAGCAGAGTTGAACTAGATATGGCCCGTGTGTAGGAAGCACAGTTCTTTTGTTCTGAGCAAGCTCACTGTTCTGGCCGTTTAGGAAACACAGTAGAGTAGAAGAATGCTCTTTTCTCAAAAGCAGAGTGTGTTTCTTGTAAGGGGAGCTAGCGTTTGTTTCCCAGTCCTAAATGGAATTGAATCACATGCAGTTTCTGGTACTATGAGCAACAGTTGTTTTCTGGTAAGGAAAGTCACTATGGTGCTCCCTTTGCCATACACAGTGCAAATAGCACTTGCGTCTGCTCCCAGGAAGTACAGTGTATTGGACTGAAGAGGAGCTACTGTTCTTGTCAGTTTCCGAAGCAGAGTTGAACTAGATATGGCCCATGTGTGTGGGAAGCACAGTTCTTTTGTTCTGAGCAAGCTCACTGTTCGGACACCATAGGAAACACAGTAGAGTAGAAGAGTGCTCTTTTCTCAAAAGCAGAGTGTGTTTCTTGTAAGGCTAGCTAGTGTTTGTTTCCCAGTGAGAAATGAAGTTGAATCCCATGCATTTTCTGGTCCTATGAACAAGAGTTGTTTTCTTGTAAGAAGAGTCACTATTGCGCCCCCATTGCCATACACAGTGCAAATAGCACTCGCGTCTGCTCATACCAAGTACAGCGTATTGGACTGAAGAGGAGCTACTGTTCTTGTCAGTTTCCTAAGCAGAGTTGAACTAGATATGTCCCGTGTGTAGGAAGCACAGTTCTTTTGTTCTGAGCAAGCTCACTGTTCTGGCCCTTTAGGAAACACAATAGAGTAGAAGAGTGCTCTTTTCTCAAAAGCAGAGTGTGTTTCTTGTAAGGCGAGCTAGCGTTTGTTTCCCAGTCCTAAATGGAGTTGAATCACATGCAGTTTCTGGTCCTATGAGCAAGAGTTGTTTTTCCTGTAAGAAGAGTCACTATTATGCTGCCATTGTCATACACAGCGCAAATAGCACTCGCATCTGTTCCCAGCATGTACAATGTATTGGACTGAAGAGGATCTTCTTTTCTTGTCAGTTTCCAAAGCAGAGTTGAACTACATATGGCCCGTGTGTGTAGGAAGCAGAGTTCTTTTGTTCTGAGCAAGCTCACTCTTCTGGCCCTATAGGAAACACAGTAGAGTAGAAGAGTGCTCTTTTCTCAAAAGCAGAGTGTGTTTCTTGTAAGGCGAGCTAGCGTTTGTTTCCCAGTCCTAAATGGAGTTGAATCCCATGCAGTTTCTGGTCCTAGAGCAAGAGTTGTTTTCTGGTAAGAAGAGTCACTATTGTGCTCCCATTGTCATACACAGGGCAAATAGCACTGGCATCTGTTCCCAGCATGTACAGTGTGTTGGACTGAAGAGGATCTACTGTTCTTGTCAGTTTCCTAAACAGAGTTGAACTAGATATGGCCCGTGTGTGTAGGAATCACAGTTCTTTTGTTCTGAGCAAGCTCACTGTTCTGGCCCTATAGGAAACACAGTAGAGTAGAAGAGTGCTCTTTTCTCAAAAGCAGAGTGTGTTTCTTGTAAGGCGAGCTAGCGTTTGTTTCCCAGTCCTAAATAGAGTTGAATCCCATGCAGTTTCTGGTCCTACGAGCAAGAGTTGTTTTCTGGTAAAAAGAGTCACTATTGTGCTTCCATTGTCATACACAGGGCAAATAGCATGGGAGTCTGTTCCCAGCATTTAAAGTGTATTGGACTGAAGAGGATCTACTCTTCTTGTCAGTTTCCTAAG
This sequence comes from Peromyscus eremicus, assembly GCF_949786415.1. Lineage (NCBI taxonomy): Eukaryota > Metazoa > Chordata > Mammalia > Rodentia > Cricetidae > Peromyscus > Peromyscus eremicus. The sequence continues at coordinate 92,247 of NW_026735704.1, forward strand.
CAGAGTTGAACTAGATATGACCCGTGTGTGTAGGAAGCATAGTTCATTTTATCTGAGCAAGCTCACGGTTCCGAGCCCATAGGAAACACAATAAAGTAGAAGAGTGCTCTTTTCTCAAAAGCAGAGTGTGTTTCTTGTAAGGCGAGCTAGCGTTTGTTTCCCAGTCCTAAATGGAGTTGAATGACATGCAGTTTCTGGTCCTATGAGCAAGATTTGTTTTTCCTGTAAGAAGAGTCACTATTATGCTGCCATTGTCATACACAGCGCAAATAGCACTCGCATCTGTTCCCAGCATGTACAATGTATTGGACTGAAGAGGATCTTCTGTTCTTGTCAGTTTCCAAAGCAGAGTTGAACTACATATGGCCCGTGTGTGTTAGGAAGCACAGTTCTTTTGTTCTGAGCAAGCTCACTCTTCTGGCCCTATAGGAAACACAGTAGAGTAGAAGAGTGCTCTTTTCTCAAAAGCAGAGTGTGTTTCTTGTAAGGCGAGCTAGCGTTTGTTTCCCAGTCCTAAATGGAGTTGAATCCCATGCAGTTTCTGTTCCTAGAGCAAGAGTTGTTTTCTGGTAAGAAGAGTCACTATTGTGCTCCCATTGTCATACACAGGGCAAATAGCACTGGCATCTGTTCCCAGCATGTACAGTGTGTTGGACTGTGGAGGATCTACTGTTCTTGTCAGTTTCCTAAACAGAGTTGAACTAGATATGGCCCGTGTGTGTAGGAAGCACAGTTCTTTTGTTCTGAGCAAGCTCACTGTTCTGGCCCTATAGGAAACACAGTAGAGTAGAAGAGTGCTCTTTTCTCAAAAGCAGAGTGTGTTTCTTGTAAGCCGAGCTAGCGTTTGTTTCCCAGTCCTAAATAGAGTTGAATCCCATGCAGTTTCTGGTCCTACGAGCAAGAGTTGTTTTCTGGTAAAAAGAGTCACTATTGTGCTTCCATTGTCATACACAGGGCAAATAGCATGGGAGTCTGTTCCCAGCATTTAAAGTGTATTGGACTGAAGAGGATCTACTCTTCTTGTCAGTTTCCTAAGCAGAGTTGAACTAGATATGACCCGTGTGTGTAGGAAGCACAGTTCATTTTATCTGAGCAAGCTCACGGTTCCGAGCCCATAGGAAACACAATAGAGTAGAAGAGTGCTCTTTTCTCAAAAGCAGAGTGTGTTCCTTGTAAGGCGAGCTAGCGTTTGTTTCCCAGTCCTAAATGGAGTTGAATCACATGCAGTTTCTGGTCCTATGAGCAAGAGTTGTTTTTCCTGTAAGAAGAGTCACTATTATGCTGCCATTGTCATACACAGCGCAAAAAGCACTCGCATCTTTTCCCAGCATGTACAATGTATTGGACTGAAGAGGATCTTCTGTTCTTGTCAGTTTCCAAAGCAGAGTTGAACTACATATGGCCCGTGTGTGTAGGAAGCACAGTTCTTTTGTTCTGAGCAAGCTCACTCTTCTGGCCCTATAGGAAACACAGTAGAGTAGAAGAGTGCTCTTTTCTCAAAAGCAGAGTGTGTTTCTTGTAAGGCGAGCTAGCGTTTGTTTCCCAGACCTAAATGGAGTTGAATCCCATGCAGTTTCTGGTCCTAGAGCAAGAGTTGTTTTCTGGTAAGAAGAGTCACTATTGTGCTCCCATTGTCATACACAGGGCAAATAGCACTGGCATCTGTTCCCAGCATGTACAGTGTGTTGGACTGAAGAGGATCTACTGTTCTTGTCAGTTTCCTAAACAGAGTTGAACTAGATATGGCCCGTGTGTGTAGGAAGCACAGTTCTTTTGTTCTGAGCAAGCTCACTGTTCTGGCCCTATAGGAAACAAAGTAGAGTAGAAGAGTGCTCTTTTCTCAAAAGCAGAGTGTGTTTCTTGTAAGGCGAGCTAGCGTTTGTTTCCCAGTCCTAAATAGAGTTGAATCCCATGCAGTTTCTGGTCCTACGAGCAAGAGTTGTTTTCTGGTAAAAAGAGTCACTATTGTGCTTCCATTGCCATACACGGTGCAAATAGCATTCGCGTCTGTTCCCAGCAAGTACAGTGTATTGTACAGTAGAGGAGCTACTGTTCTTGTCAGTTTCCAAAGCAGAGTTGAACTAGATATGGCCCGTGTGTGTAGGAAGCACTGTTCTTTTGTTCTGAGCAAGCTCACTGTTCTGGCCCTATAGGAAACACAGTAGAGTAGAAGAGTACTCTTTTCTCAAAAGCAGAATGTGATTCTTGTAAGGCTAGCTAGTGTTTGTTTCCCAGTCAGAAACAAAGTTGAATCCCAAGCAGTTTCTGGTCCTACGAACAGGAGTTGTTTTCTGGTAAGAAGAGTCACTATTGAGCTCCCAATGTCATATACAGTGCAAATAGCTCTCGCGTCTGCTCCCAGGAAGTACAGTGTATTGGACTGAAGAGGAGCTACTATTCCTTTCAGTTTCCTAAGCAGATTTGACCTACATATGGCCGGTGTGTGTAGGAAGCACAGTTCTTTTGTTCTGAGCAAGCTCACTGTTCAGACCCCATAGGAAACACAGTAGAGTAGAAGAGTAGTCTTTTCTCAAAAGCAGAGTGTATTTCTTGTAAGGCGAGCTAGTGTTTGTTTCCCAGTCCTAAATGGAGTTGAATCACATGCAGTTTTTGGTCCTACGAGCAAGAGTTGTTTTCTGGTAAGGAAAGTCACTATTGTGCTCCCTTACCCACACACAGCGCAAATAGCACTCACGTCTGCTCCCATCAAGTACAGTGTATTGGAAAGAAGAGGAGCTACTGTTCTTGTCAGTTTCCAAAGCAGAGTTGAACTAGATATGACCCGTGTGTATAGTAAGCACAGTTCTTTTTTTCTGAGCAAGCTCACTGTTCGGGCCCCATAGGAAACACAGTAGAGTAGAAGAGTGCTCTTTTCTCAAAATCAGAGTGTGTTTCTTCTAAGGCGAGCTAGTGTTTGTTTCGCAGTGAGAAATGAAGTTGAATCCCATGCAGTTTCTGGTCCTATGAGCAAGAGTTGTTTTCGGGTAAGAAGAGTCACTATTGCGCTCCCATTGCCATACACAGTGCAAATAGCACTCGCGTCTGCTCCTAGCAAGTACAGTGTATTGGACTGAACAGGAGCTACTGTTCTTGTCAGTTTCCTAAGCAGAGTTGAACTAGATATGGCCCGTGTGTAGGAAGCACAGTTCTTTTGTTTTGAGCAAGCTCACTGTTCTGGCCCTTTAAGAAACACAGTAGAGTAGAAGAATGCTCTTTTCTCAAAAGCAGAGTGTGTTTCTTGTAAGGGGAGCTAACATTTGTTTCCCAGTCCTAAATGGAATTGAATCACATGCAGTTTCTGGTACTACGAGCAACAGTTGTTTTCTGGTAAGGAAAGTCACTATGGTGCTCCCTTTGACATACACAGTGCAAATAGCATTCGCGTCTGCTCCCAGCAAGTACAGTGTATTGGACTGAAGAGGAGCTACTGTTCTTGTCAGTTTCCAAAGTAGAGTTGAACTAGATATGGCCCATGTGTGTAGGAAGCACAGTTCTTTTGTTCTGAGCAAGCTCACTGTTCGGACCCCTTAGGAAACACAGTAGAGTAGAAGAGTGCTCTTTTCTCAAAAGCAGAGTGTGTTTCTTGTAAGGCAGCTAGCGTTTGTTTCCCAGTCCTAAATGGAGTTGAATCCCATGCTGTTTCTGGTCCTACGAGCAAGAGTTGTTTTCTGGTAAGAAGAGTCACTATTGTGCTCCCATTGTCATACACAGGTTAAATAGCACGGGCGTCTGTTCCCAGCATGTAAAGTGTATTCGACTGAAGAGGATCTACTGTTCTTGTCAGTTTCCTAAGCAGAGTTGAACTAGATGTGGCCCGTTTGTGTAGGAAGCACAGTTCTTTTGTTCTGAGCAAGCTCACTGTTCAGACCCTATAGGAAACACTGTAGGGTAGAAGAGTGCTCTTTTCTCAAAAGCAGAGTGTGTTTTTTGTAAAGGAAGCTAGCGTTTGTTTTCCAGTTTTAAATGGAGTTGAATCACATGCAGTTTCTGGTCCTACGAGCAAGAGATGTTTTCTGGTAAGGAAAGTCACTATTGCGCTACCTTAGCCACACACAGTGCAAATAGCACTCGCGTATGTTCCCAGCAAGTACAGTATATTGGAAAGAAGAGGATATACTGTTCTTGTCAGTTTCCTAAGCAGAGTGGAACTAGATATGACCCGTGTGTGTAGGAAGCACAGTTCTTTTTTCTGAGCAAGCTCACGGTTCCGAGCCCATAGGAAACACAGTAGGGTAGAAGAGTGCTCTTTTCTCAAAAGCAGAGTGTGTTTCTTGTAAGGCGAGCTAGCGTTTGTTTCCCAGTCCTAAATGGAGTTGAATCACATGCAGGTTCTGGTCCTAAGAGTAAGAGTTTTTTTCTGTTAAGAAGAGTCACTATTACGCTCCCATTGTCATATGCAGCGCAAATAGCACTGTCGTCTGTTCCCAGCATGTACAATGTATTAGACTGAAGAGGATCTACTGTTCTTGTCAGTTTCCAAAGCAGAGTTGAACGAATATGGCCCGTTTGTGTAGGAACCACAGTTCTTTTGTTCTGAGCAAGCTCACTCTTCTGGCCCTATAGGAAACACAGTAGAGTAGAAGAGTGCTCTTTTCTCAAAAGCAGAGTGTGTTTCTTGTAAGGAGAGCTAGCGTTTGTTTGCCAGTCCTAAATGGAGTTGAATCCCATGCAGTTTCTGGTCCTACGAGCAAGAGTTGTTTTCTGGTAAGAAGAGTCACTATTGTGTTCCCATTGTCATACACAGGGCAAATAGCACTTGCATCTGTTCCCAGCATGTACAGTGTGTTAGACTGAAGAGGATCTACTGTTCTTTTCAGTTTCCTAAGCAGAGTTGAACTAGATATGGCCCGTGTGTATAGGAAGCACAGTTCTTTTGTTCTCAGCAAGCTCACTGTTCTGGCCCTATAGGAAACACAGTAGAGTAGAAGAGTGCTCTTTTCTCAAAAGCAGAGTGTGTTTCTTGTAAGGCGAGCTAGCATTTGTTTCCCAGTCCTAAATGGAGTTGAATCACATGCAGTTTCTGGTCCTACGAGCAAGAGTTGTTTTCTAGTAAGGAAAGTCACTACGGTGCTCCCATTTCCATACACAGTGCAAATAGCACTCGCGTCTGCTCCCAGCAAGTACAGTGTATTGGACTGAAGAGGAGCTACTGTTCTTGTCAGTTTCCGAAGCAGAGTTGAACGAGATATGGCCCATGTGTGTAGGAAGCACAGTTCTTTTGTTCTGAGCAAGCTCACTGTTCGGACCCTATAGGAAACACAGTAGAGTAGAAGAGTGCTCTTTTCTCAAAAGCGTAGTGTGTTTCTTGTAAGGCAAGCTAGCGTTTTTTCCCAGTCCTAAATGGAGTTGAATCCCATGCAGTTTCTGGTCCTACAAGCAAGAGTTGTTTTCTGGTAAGAAGATTCACTATTGTGCTCCCATTGTCATACACAGGGCAAATAGCACGGGCGTCTGTTCCCAGCATGTAAAGTGTATTGGACTGAAGAGGATCTACTCTTCTTGTCTGTTTCCTAAGCAGAGTTGAACTAGATATGGCCCGTGTGTGTAGGAAGCACAGTTCTTTTGTTCTGAGCAAGCTCACTGTTCAGACCCTATAGGAAACACTATGGGTAGAAGCGTGCTCTTTTCTCAAAAGCAGAGTGTGTTTCTTCTAAGGCGAGCTATGGTTTGTTTCCCAGTCCTAAATGGAGTTGAATCACATGCAGTTTCTGGTCCTACCGGCAAGAGTTGTTTTCTGGTGGGAAGAGTCACTATTGAGCTCCCATTGTCATACACAGTGCAAATACCTCTCACGTCTGCTCCAAGCAAGTACATTGTATGAAACAGAAGAGGAGCTACTGTTCTTGTCAGTTTCCTAAGCAGAGTTGAACTAGATATGGCCCGTGTGTGTAGGAAGCACAGTTCTTTTGTTCTGAGCAAGCTCACTGTTCGGACCCTTAGGAAACACAGTAGAGTAGAAGAGTGCTCTTTTCTCAAAAGCAGAGTGTGTTTCTTGTAAAGCTAGCTAGTGTTTGTTTCCCAGTCAGAAACAGAGTTGAATCACACGCAGTTTCTGGTACTACGAGCAAGAGTTTTTTTCTGGTAAGAAGAGTCACTGTTGTGCTCCCATTGCCATACACAGTTCAAATAGCACTCGCGTCTGCTCCCAGCAAGTACAGTGTATTGGACTGAAGAGGAGCTACTGTTCTTGTCAGTTTCCTAAGCAGAGTTGAACTAGATGTGGCCCGTTTGTGTAGGAAGCACAGTTCTTTTGTTCTGAGCAAGCTCACTGTTCAGACCCTATAGGAAACACTGTAGAGTAGAAGAGTGCTCTTTTCTCAAAAGCAGAGTGTATTTCTTGTAAAGGAAGCTAGCGTTTGTTTCCCAGGTTTAAATGGAGTTGAATCACATGCAGTTTCTGGTCCTACGAGCAAGAGTTGTTTTCTGGTAAGGAAAGTCACTATTGTGCTCTCTTAGCCACACACAGTGCAAATAGCACTCGAGTATGTTCCCAGCAAGTACAGTGTATTGGAAAGAAGAGGATATACTGTTCTTGTCAGTTTCCTAAGCAGAGTGGAACTAGATATGACCCGTGTGTGTAGGAAGCACAGTTCTTTTTTCTGAGCAAGCTCACTGTTCCGAGCCCATAGGAAACACAGTAGAGTAGAAGAGTGCTCTTTTCTCAAAAGCAGAGTGTGTTTCTTGTAAGGCGAGCTAGCGTTTGTTTCCCAGTCCTAAATGGAGTTGAATCACATGCAGTTTCTGGTCCTGTGAGTAAGAGTTTTTTTTCTGTTAAGAAGAGTCACGATTACGCTCCCATTGTCATACACAGCGCAAATAGCACTGTCGTCTGTTCCCAGCATGTACAATGTATTGGACTGAAGAGGAGCTACTGTTCTTGTCAGTTTCCAAAGTAGAGTTGAACTAGATATGGCCCATGTGTGTAGGAAGCACAGTTCTTTTGTTCTGAGCAAGCTCACTGTTCGGACCCCATAGGAAACACAGTAGAGTAGAAGAGTGCTCTTTTCTCAAAAGCAGAGTATGTTTTTTGTAAGGCAAGCTAGCGTTTGTTTCCCAGTACTAAATGGAGTTGAATCCCATGCAGTTTCTGGTCCTATGAGCAAGAGTTGTTTTCTGGTAAGAAGAGTCACTATTGTGCTCCCATTGTCATACACAGGTTAAATAGCACGGGCGTCTGCTCCCAGCATGTAAAGTGTATTCGACTGAAGAGGATCTACTGTTCTTGTCAGTTTCCTAAGCAGAGTTGAACTAGATGTGGCCCGTTTGTGTAGGAAGCACAGTTCTTTTGTTCTGAGCAAGCTCACTGTTCAGACCCTATAGGAAACACTGTAGGGTAGAAGAGTGCTCTTTTCTCAAAAGTAGAGTGTGTTTTTTGTAAAGGAAGCTAGCGTTTGTTTTCCAGTTTTAAATGGAGTTGAATCACATGCAGTTTCTGGTCCTACGAGCAAGAGATGTTTTCTGGTAAGGAAAGTCACTATTGCGCTACCTTAGCCACACACAGTGCAAATAGCACTCGCGTATGTTCCCAGCAAGTACAGTGTATTGGAAAGAAGAGGATATACTGTTCTTGTCAGTTTCCTAAGCAGAGTGGAACTAGATATGACCCGTGTGTGTAGGAAGCACAGTTCTTTTTTCTGAGCAAGCTCACGGTTCCGAGCCCATAGGAAACACAGTAGAGTAGAAGAGTGCTCTTTTCTCAAAAGCAGAGTGTGTTTCTTGTAAGGTGAGCTAGCGTTTGTTTCCCAGTCCTAAATGGAGTTGAATCACATGCAGTTTCTGGTCCTATGAGTAAGAGTTTTTTTCTGTTAAGAAGAGTCACTATTATGCTCCCATTGTCATATGCAGCGCAAATAGCACTGTCGTCTGTTCCCAGCATGTACAATGTATTGGACTGAAGAGGATCTACTGTTCTTGTCAGTTTCCAAAGCAGAGTTGAACTAGATATGGCCCGTGTGTATAGGAAGCGCAGTTCTTTTGTTCTGAGCAAGCTCACTGTTCTGGCCCTATAGGAAACACAGTAGAGTAGAAGAGTGCTCTTTTCTCAAAAGCAGAGTGTGTTTCTTGTAAGGCGAGCTAGCGTTTGTTTCCCAGTCCTAAGTGGAGTTGAATCACATGCATTTTCTGGTCCTACGAGCAAGAGTTGTTTTCTAGTAAGGAAAGTCACTACGGTGCTCCCATTTCCATACACAGTGCAAATAGCACTCGCGTCTGCTCCCAGCAAGTACAGTGTATTGGACTGAAGAGGAGCTACTGTTCTTGTCAGTTTCCGAAGCAGAGTTGAACTAGATATGGCCCATGTGTGTAGGAAGCACAGTTCTTTTGTTCTGAGCAAGCTCACTGTTCGGACCCTATAGGAAACACAGTAGAGTAGAAGAGTGCTCTTTTCTCAAAAGCGTAGTGTGTTTCTTGCAAGGCAAGCTAGCGTTTGTTTCCCAGTCCTAAATGGAGTTGAATCCCATGCAGTTTCTGGTCCTACAAGCAAGAGTTGTTTTCTGGTAAGAAGATTCACTATTATGCTCCCATAGTCATACACAGGGCAAATAGCACGGGCGTCTGTTCCCAGCATGTAAAGTGTATTGGACTGAAGAGGATCTACTCTTCTTGTCTGTTTCCTAAGCAGAGTTGAACTAGATATGGCCCGTGTGTGTAGGAAGCACAGTTCTTTTGTTCTGAGCAAGCTCACTGTTCAGACCCTATAGGAAACACTGTAGAGTAGAAGAGTGCTCTTTTCTCAAAAGCAGAGTGTGTTTCTTCTAAGGCGAGCTATGGTTTGTTTCCCAGTCCTAAATGGAGTTGAATCACATGCAGTTTCTGGTCCTACCGGCAAGAGTTGTTTTCTGGTGGGAAGAGTCACTATTGAGCTCCCATTGTCATACACAGTGCAAATACCTCTCACGTCTGCTCCAAGCAAGTACATTGTATTAAGCAGAAGAGGAGCTACTGTTCTTGTCAGTTTCCTAAGCAGAGTTGAACTAGATATGGCCCGTGTGTGTAGGAAGCACAGTTCTTTTGTTCTGAGCAAGCTCACTGTTCGGACCCCATAGGAAACACAGTAGAGTAGGCGAGTGCCCTTTTCTCAAAAGCAGAGTGTGTTTCTTGTAAAGCTAGATAGTGTTTGTTTCCCAGTCAGAAACAGAGTTGAATCACACGCAGTTTCTGGTCCTACGAGCAAGAGTTGTTTTCTGGTAAGAAGAGTCACTATTGTGCTCCCATTGCCATACACAGTTCAAATAGCACTCGCGTCTGCTCCCAGCAAGTACAGTGTATTGGACTGAAGAGGAGCTACTGTTCTTGTCAGTTTCCTAAGCAGAGTTGAACTAGATGTGGCCCGTTTGTGTAGGAAGCACAGTTCTTTTGTTCTGAGCAAGCTCACTCTTCTGGCCCTATAGGAAACACAGTAGAGTAGAAGAGTGCTCTTTTCTCAAAAGCAGAGTGTGTTTCTTGTAAGGCGAGCTAGCGTTTGTTTGCCAGTCCTAAATGGAGTTGAATCCCATGCAGTTTCTGGTCATACGAGCAAGAGTTGTCTTCTGGTAAGAAGAGTCACTATTGTGCTCCCATTGTCATACACAGGGCAAATAGCACTTGCATCTGTTCCCAGCATGTACAGTGTGTTAGACTGAAGAGGATCTACTGTTCTTTTCAGTTTCCTAAGCAGAGTTGAACTAGATATGGCCCGTGTGTATAGGAAGCGCAGTTCTTTTGTTCTGAGCAAGCTCACTGTTCTGGCCCTATAGGAAACACAGTAGAGTAGAAGAGTGCTCTTTTCTCCAAAGCAGAGTGTGTTTCTTGTAAGGCGAGCGAGCGTTTGTTTCCCAGTCCTAAATGGAGTTGAATCACATGCAGTTTCGGGTCCTATGAGTAAGAGTTTTTTTTCGGGTAAGAAGAGTCACGATTACGCTCCCATTGTCATACACAGCGCAAATAGCACTGTCGTCTGTTCCCAGCATGTACAATGTATTGGACTGAAGAGGATCTACTGTTCTTGTCAGTTTCCAAAGCAGAGTTGAACAAGATATGGCCCGTTTGTGTAGGAAGCACAGTTCTTTTGTTCTGAGCAAGCTCACTGTTCTGGCCCTTTAAGAAACACAGTATAGTAGAAGAATGCTCTTTTCTCAAAAGCAGAGTGTGTTTCTTGTAAGGGGAGCTAACGTTTGTTTCCCAGTCCTAAATGGAATTGAATCACATGCAGTTTCTGGTCCTATGAGCAAGAGTTGTTTTCTGGTAAGGAAGGTCACTATGGTGCTCCCTTTGACATACACAGTGCAAATAGCACTAGCGTCTGCTCCCAGCAAGTACAGTGTATTGGACTGAAGAGGAGCTACTGTTCTTGTCAGTTTCCAAAGTAGAGTTGAACTAGATATGGCCCATGTGTGTAGGAAGCACAGTTCTTTTGTTCTGAGCAAGCTCACTGTTCGGACCCCATAGGAAACACAGTAGAGTAGAAGAGTGCTCTTTTCTCAAAATCAGAGTATGTTTCTTGTAAGGCAAGCTAGCGTTTGTTTCCCAGTCCTAAATGGAGTTGAATCCCATGCAGTTTCTGGTCCTACGAGCAAGAGTTGTTTTCTGGTAAGAAGAGTCACTATTGTGCTCCCATTTTCATACACAGGTTAAATAGCACGGGCGTCTGCTCCCAGCATGTAAAGTGTATTCGACTGAAGAGGATCTACTGTTCTTGTCAGTTTCCTAAGCAGAGTTGAACTAGATGTGGCCCGTTTGTGTAGGAAGCACAGTTCTTTTGTTCTGAGCAAGCTCACTGTTCAGACCCTATAGGAAACACTGTAGGGTAGAAGAGTGCTCTTTTCTCAAAAGTAGAGTGTGTTTTTTGTAAAGGAAGCTAGCGTTTGTTTTCCAGTTTTAAATGGAGGTGAATCACATGCAGTTTCTGGTCCTACGAGCAAGAGATGTTTTCTGGTAAGGAAAGTCACTATTGCGCTACCTTAGCCACACACAGTGCAAATAGCACTCGCGTATGTTCCCAGCAAGTACAGTGTATTGGAAAGAAGAGGATATACTGTTCTTGTCAGTATCCTAAGCAGAGTGGAACTAGATATGACCCGTGTGTGTAGGAAGCACAGTTCTTTTTTCTGAGCAAGCTCACGGTTCCGAGCCCATAGGAAACACAGTAGAGTAGAAGAGTGCTCTTTTCTCAAAAGCAGAGTGTGTTTCTTGTAAGGTGAGCTAGCGTTTGTTTCCCAGTCCTAAATGGAGTTGAATCACATGCAGTTTCTGGACCTATGAGTAAGAGTTTTTTTCTGTTAAGAAGAGTCACTATTATGCTCCCATTGTCATATGCAGCGCAAATAGCACTGTCGTCTGTTCCCAGCACGTACAATGTATTGGACTGAAGAGGATCTACTGTTCTTGTCAGTTTCCAAAGCAGAGTTGAACGAATATGGCCCGTTTGTGTAGGAACCACAGTTCTTTTGTTCTGAGCAAGCTCACTCTTCTGGCCCTATAGGAAACACAGTAGAGTAGAAGAGTGCTCTTTTCTCAAAAGCAGAGTGTGTTTCTTGTAAGGCGAGCTAGCGTTTGTTTGCCAGTCCTAAATGGAGTTGAATCCCATGCAGTTTCTGGTCCTACGAGCAAGAGTTGTTTTCTGGTAAGAAGAGTCACTATTGTGCTCCCATTGTCATACACAGGGCAAATAGCACTTGCATCTGTTCCCAGCATGTACAGTGTGTTAGACTGAAGAGGATCTACTGTTCTTTTCAGTTTCCTAAGCAGAGTTGAACTAGATATGGCCCGTGTGTATAGGAAGCGCAGTTCTTTTGTTCTGAGCAAGCTCACTGTTCTGGCCCTATAGGAAACACAGTAGAGTAGAAGAGTGCTCTTTTCTCAAAAGCAGAGTGAGTTTCTTGTAAGGCGAGCTAGCGTTTGTTTCCCAGTCCTAAGTGGAGTTGAATCACATGCAGTTTCTGGTCCTACGAGCAAGAGTTGTTTTCTAGTAAGGAAAGTCACTACGGTGCTCCCATTTCCATACACAGTGCAAATAGCACTCGCGTCTGCTCCCAGCAAGTACAGTGTATTGGACTGAAGAGGAGCTACTGTTCTTGTCAGTTTCCGAAGCAGAGTTGAACTAGATATGGCCCATGTGTGTAGGAAGCACAGTTCTTTTGTTCTGAGCAAGCTCACTGTTCTCAACCTATAGGAAACACAGTAGAGTAGAAGAGTGCTCTTTTCTCAAAAGCGTAGTGTGTTTCTTGCAAGGCAAGCTAGCGTTTGTTTCCCAGTCCTAAATGGAGTTGAATCCCATGCAGTTTCTGGTCCTACAAGCAAGAGTTGTTTTCTGGTAAGAAGATTCACTATTATGCTCCCATTGTCATACACAGGGCAAATAGCACGGGCGTCTGTTCCCAGCATGTAAAGTGTATTGGACTGAAGAGGATCTACTCTTCTTGTCTGTTTCCTAAGCAGAGTTGAACTAGATATGGCCCGTGTGTGTAGGAAGCACAGTTCTTTTGTTCTGAGCAAGCTCACTGTTCAGACCCTATAGGAAACACTGTAGAGTAGAAGAGTGCTCTTTTCTCAAAAGCAGAGTGTGTTTCTTCTAAGGCGAGCTATGGTTTGTTTCCCAGTCCTAAATGGAGTTGAATCACATGCAGTTTCTGGTCCTACCGGCAAGAGTTGTTTTCTGGTGGGAAGAGTCACTATTGAGCTCCCATTGTCATACACAGTGCAAATACCTCTCACGTCTGCTCCAAGCAAGTACATTGTATTAAACAGAAGAGGAGCTACTGTTCTTGTCAGTTTCCTAAGCAGAGTTGAACTAGATATGGCCGTGTGTGTAGGAAGCACAGTTCTTTTGTTCTGAGCAAGCTCACTGTTCGGACCCCATAGGAAACACAGTAGAGTAGGCGAGTGCTCTTTTCTCAAAAGCAGAGTGTGTTTCTTGTAAAGCTAGATAGTGTTTGTTTCCCAGTCAGAAACAGAGTTGAATCACACGCAGTTTCTGGTCCTACGAGCAAGAGTTGTTTTCTGGTAAGAAGAGTCACTATTGTGCTCCCATTGCCATATACAGTGCAAATAGCACTCGCGTCTGCTCACAGCAAGTACAGTGTATTGGACTGAAGAGGAGCTATTGTTCTTGTCAGTTTCCGAAGCAGTTGAAGTAGATATGGCCCGTGTGTGTAGGAAGCACAGTTCTTTTGTTCTGAGCAAGCTCACTGTTCTGAACCTATAGGAAACACAGTAGAGTAGAAGAATGCTCTTTTCTCAAAAGTAGAGTGTGTTTCTTCTAAGGCGAGCTATGGTTTGTTTCCCAGTCCTAAATGGAGTTGAATCACATGCAGTTTCTGGTCCTATAGGCAAGATTTGTTTTCTGGTGGGAAGAGTCACTATTGAGCTCTCATTGTCATACACAGTGCAAATAGCTCTCACGCCTGCTCCCAGCAAGTACATTGTATAAAACAGAAGAGGAGCTACTGTTCTTGTCAGTTTCCTATGCAGAGTTGAACTAGATATGGCCCGTGTGTGTAGGAAGCACAGTTCTTTTGTTCTGAGCAAGCTGACTGTTCTGAAAATATAGCAAACATAGTAGAGTAGAAGAGTGCTCTTTTCTCAAAAGCAGAGTGTTTTTCTTGTAAGGCTAGCTAGTGTTTGTCTCCCAGTGAGAAATGAAGTTGAATCCCATGCAGTTTCTGGTCCTACAAGCAAGAGTTGTTTTCTGGTAAGAAGAGTCACTATTGTGCTCCCATTGCCATACACAGTGCAAATAGCACTCGTGTCTGCTCCTAGCAAGTCCAGTGTATTGGACT